>NW_027209382.1:0-25268 GCF_027789765.1 Dendropsophus ebraccatus | reverse complement strand
ACAATCTGCCTGGAGCACTCCTAATGATGAGGAGGGCGGGGAGGTGGGACAGAGAGGTTGTGCCAGCCTAATGCACACACAATCTAAGCCCCGGTCGTTGGCCACAGGGCTGCTAGTTTAAAAGTTGTTTTTATGACAATAACTGCATCATCTGCCGAACAAACCGCAGGACAGATCTTGGATTAAAAGCAGCTATCTGACGGTACAAGCGGTTGGGGGGGGGGGGGGGGTCAGATTGTGGGTACAGAGTCGCTCTAAAGCTATTTTTGTATTCATAAAGGTGTGTCACCATTTTAGAGATTACCTGCGAAGGAAAAAAATCTTTTGATGTGGCACTGGAGCATGTCAAAAGTTAAAAGTCAAAAGCGTAGAGCATTTTCCTTTCTAGCTCACAACAATCTCCATTTAAGCAACTCCGTTGACCTAGACAGGCTGTAATAGGAGGAAAAAAAATTATATATACACTACCGTTCAAAAGGTTGTGGTCACCCAAACAATTTTGTGTTTTCTATGAAAAGTCACACTTCTTCACCACCATACGTTGTGAAATGAATAGAAAATAGAGTCAAGACATTGACAAGGTTAGAAATAATGATTTATATTTGAAATAACATTGTTCTTACATCACACTTTGCTTTCGTCAAAGAATCCTCCTTTTGCAGCAATTCCAGCATTGCACACCTTTGGCATTCTAGCTATTAATCTGTTGAGGTAAGCTGGAGAAATTGCCCCCCACGCTTCTAAAAGCAGCTCCCACAAGTTAGATTGGTTGGATGGGCACTTCTGGCGTACCATACGGTCAAGCCGCTCCCACAACAACTCAATGGGGTTCAGATCTGGTGACTGCGCTGGCCACTCCATTACCGATAGAATACCAGCTGCTGCTTCTGCTGTAAATAGTTCTTGCACAATTTGGAGGTGTGTTTAGGGTCATTGTCCTGTTGTAGGATGAAATTGGCTCCAATCAAGCGCTGTCCACTGGGTATGGCATGGCGTTGCAAAATTGAGTGATAGCCTTCCTTATTCAGAATCTCTTTTAGGCTGGGTTCACACTATGTATATTTCAGTCAGTATTGTGGTCCTCATATTGCAACCAAAACCAGGAGTGGATTAAAAACACAGAAAGGCTCTGTTCACACAATGTTGAAATTGAGTGGATGGCCGCCATATAACAGTAAATAACGGCCATTATTTCAATATAACAGCCGTTGTTTTAAAATAACAGCAAATATTTGCCATTAAATGGCGGCCATCCACTCAATTTCACCATTGTGTGAACAGAGCCTTGCTGTGTTTTCGATCCACTCCTGGGTTTGGTTGCAATATGAGGACCACAATACTAACTGAAACTGAAATATACGTAATGTGAACCCAGCCTGACCCTGTACAAATCTCCCACCTTACCAGCACCAAAGCAACCCCAGACCATCACATTACCTCCACCATGCTTAACAGATGGCGTCAGCCATTCTTCCAGCATCTTTTCATTTGTTCTGCGTCTCACAAACATTCTTCTTTGTGATCCAAACACCTCAAACTTGGATTCATCCGTCCACAACACTTTTTTCCATTCTTCCTCTGTCCAATGTCTGTGTTCTTTTGCCCATCTTAATCTTTTTCTTTTATTGGCCAGTCTCAGATATGGCTTTTTCTTTGCCACTCTGCCCTGAAGCCCAAAATCCCGCAGCCGCCTCTTCACTGTAGATGTTGACACTGGTGTTTTGCGGGTACTATTTAATGAAGATGCCAGTTGGGGACCTGTGAGGCGTCTGTTTCTCAAACTAGAGACGCTAATGTGCTTATCTTCTTGCTTAGTTGTACAACGCGGCCTCCCACTTCTTTTTCTACTCTGGTTAGAGCCTGTTTGTGCTGTCCTCTGAAGGGAGTAGTACACACCGTTGTAGGAAATCTTCAATTTCTTAGCAATTTCTTGCATGGAATAGCCTTCATTTCTAAGAACAAGAAAAGACTGTCAAGTTTCAGATGAAAGTTCTCTTTTTCTGGCCATTTTGAGCGTTTAATTGACCCCACAAATGTGATGCTTCAGAAACTCAATCTGTTCAAAGGAAGGTCAGTTTTGTAGCTTCTGTAACGAGCTAGAATGTTTTCAGATGTGTGAACATGATTGCACAAGGGTTTTCTAATCATCAATTAGCCTTCTGAGCCAATGAGCAAACACATTGTACCATTGGAACACTGGAGTGATAGTTGCTGGAAATGGGCCTCTATACACCTATGTAGATATTGCACCAAAAACCAGACATTTGCAGCTAGAATAGTCATTTACCACATTAGCAATGTATAGAGTGTATTTGTGTAAAGTTAGGACTAGTTTTAAGTTATCTTCACTGAAAAGTGCAGTGCTTTTCCTTCAAAAATACAAAAAAAGAGGGGGATGGATTCTGCACCACCTAAATATAAAGGGGTGCTCCTACTACATACCTAAATATGTACATAACCAACCAACAAAGAACAACAGAGGTATGTAATTAACGTAAGGCACCCCACAACAAATTTAGGAAAATCCAAAAAAGAATTTTTATTCAGATGATTGCAAGAAACATATACAAATACATGAAAAACATATGGCCACAAAGCCCCCTAACATTTAAAAACAATTAAAAATGTACAACAAGGGACCTATAAAATATAAAGGTACCCTAAGACTCAACAGCCTATATGAGATATATGCTCCGGATGCAAACAGAAATCAATAACATGATAAAAGGTCCAAAAAATCCCAAAGAAAAAATGTGAACATGTGCAAGTGTAAACTGATACTACTGAAATACATCAAACAGGCAACTAATCAAGCCCAAAATAGAAAGCCACCTAAAAAATGAATGAATGAATGAATGAAAATACATCACTGTAAACACCAGATAAGCCACACTTCACCATATCGGGAAAAAATTATGGGCAACTGGAGCAACAAGGTTGGAGTCCATGACCCATTTCCTTCAAAAATAAGGACATTTCAGTGTGACCCCAAACTTTTGAACGGTAGTGTGGTATATATATATATATATATATATATATATATATATATAATATATATACACACACACACACATTTTTTTATCCGAACAAATTAACTTTTTTTTTTACATGATTGCCATCCATCAGCTCATGCTGAAATGTACTATCTTTTTATCCCACAAAATGATTGGTATAAACAAAAACAACCACAAAACACCCAACAGTAGAAGTGATGTTTTTAAAAAGTAGTGATGAGCAGACCTGTGGATATTCAGATTTGCTCAGTTAGATCGAACTGAAGTTAAAAAAAAAAATGTCTGCTGACCCGAATTTTTGCACAGACCCGAACCCCATTGAATAAGGCTGTAAAATGGATGTGGGAAGGGGTAGGGGGTGCAAATACAGCCAAAATAGGGGTAAGAAAAATGCAGTTGCCCTAGCAATAATGGAGTAGAAAGAGCATTTCAAATAATAACAATAAATAAATAAATAAATGAAACACATAAAAACGGGTGTAGAAAGCGGTAGAAGGGGCAACTACAACCACTGTGTAGGTAAACAACAGGACTAGCTATTTCAAATTGAATTCAAATTTTTAGACTGAAATTTTTATTGAATTTTTAAGCAGTTCCTGAATGTAAAACTGCAACAAGTGATTAATTACAAGATTAAACTTCTGCAGTGTGGAGAGCGGCTAGGAGGGAACAGGAAAGGAAGCAGAGCATGCAATGGAGTGGTGACGGGGTTCTAGACCCCACATGGATTGAAGCCCATGAGAGTCTGGTGGAAGAGGTGGTAGACATAGTCCCAGTTGATTGACAGTTGATTCACACCAAAACCAGCTCAGAGGAGCTCACTGGCTTGGCATCTCCACAGGCAAAGTTCCCTTCAATCCTTGCTTTCTGTTGACTCCTCCAACCAATCTTTCTCCTCTGCCACCTCCTCATACTCTCAGCATAGCTGATGCACCAGCAACTTCAGCACAGCCGAGCATGAGTGACAGCAGACTTTTCTAAAACTTATCCACACACCTCAGCGGGGTATGGAACAGCAGACAGACCAGTGGTTGCAGTTGCTTAACTTCAAACCAAGCAAGGTGGTGTGCGATAATGGGCAAAACTTTACGCAAGCAGTGAGCCGAGCCTGTTCCACATGCATCCCTTGCCTGCCGCATGTGCAGAAACTGACATGGCAAAGCTGCTAAAGTGCCTGCCGTGTGTGCACATTTTACCTATTTTGACCCGGCTGCTGCTCGTCTGTCTGCACTGCAGCCTTACATGAACCTTCCCAACCACCTTGAACCTTTTCTACCCAATTACATGGCTCATAGGGTGGGATGCTGTCCCTTCAGCAGCCATGAACACCCCTGTCTAGCCTGGGGACTATGTTGGATGAATGGGGTAAGGAAGATTTATCACTACAGCAAGGTGGCAACCGAATCAGCTTAAGGGGTTTAATGTGGCATGGCTCTGGGGATGCAGTGGACACAGAAGAGAGATTTGACACCAAGGACAGCTTGGGTGCTTAACATACCAGGGTTAGTCATCACAGACAAGTGAATCTGCCTATCCATAGCTAACAAGGACGAGCTGACGTTCACAAAAAATAAACAAGCACAAGTCCCACAGGGCTTGTTGATCCCATTGCTTCAAAGAGGAGACAAGATACAAATGTACTATTACTGTTAGGATAAGGGTACTGGACGACAAGTGACAGATGAAGCCCTGGCGCTTACAGCCACCCCACTGTCCCTGCCTAATTGCCTCGACTGCCCTAGGCGGCAATGGACAAGTGGTCGACAGTTCCTAGCCTATCCAGGTGCGACACAACAGGGACAAGACCATACAAAACACAATAAATCACGGTCAGAGGTCCGGGTCAGCAACTAGTGGTCTGCATGATACAAAAAAGGAATTAAAGAGGGTAGTCAAAAATCAAAGCCAGTAAAGTCAGGAAACGAGTAGATACAGATTAGGAACAACGCTAGGTTAAGAAATGGTCAGGGTATGAGGCTCTATCGTGGCAAGATCAAAGGGCGCTGATGTGCCCCTAGCAACCCGATTTTTTGGGGTGCCATTGGTGTCGGCAAGGGGCCGGCTGCATGCTAACAGTTATGTACTGGGAAAAGAGTTTGAGCCTTGACCTGATTAGTTCCCTTTAAAGAAGAACACTTTATTGTGGGCCATACGGTGGACCTAAACAATTTCCCAGCCTCCAACCATTTACAATAAGCGCACTTGTGATTCAATTTAAACAATCTGTAAACATTTTCACCACCTCCTCCCGTCTCAATGACTTTCTCACAGCCACCAGCTCCTCAGCACAGACGATCCCACTGTTTTAGGACACTTGTTCAGGCCTTTCTATCCCTACCTACAATCAGCAATTTTTTCCTAGTGTGAACAGATGTCTGAATCTGTGGATGTTTTCACCCCTCCTCCTGTCTCAATGACGTTCTGACAGCTACCAGCTCCTCGGCACAGACAATCCCACTTGTTTAGGCTTTTTTTTATTGCTGCCTGAATCAGCAACCTTTTCCTATTAAGAACAGAGGTCTGATTCTGTCAATGTTTTTTAACCCCCGCCTAATGTCCTACTGACGTTCTGAGCCACCAGCTCCTCAGCACAGATGACCCCACTGTTGTGCCCAGAAAAGGGCAGTTAGTAAAGTTTTTCGGCCTCCTTGTCCCTTCCCGCCTGCAGCACCAACAAGTCCCTATGCTAAACAAAGAACAGATAAACTAACAGACGCGGAACTCTTAGTGTATCAATTCGTGTGCATGAACACGTGGGTTTCTGCAGAAGCTCGAATTGCCGAGTTCGCTCATCCCTAATAAAAAGCAGTCAATAAGTTCCATGTATTTTAACACAAAATATTACCAATGCAAACTTTACCTAAATACACATAACATAGTTACTCACAGAATACAATGTCAGTTTTACACATATTAGTGAAAAAAAAGTTGGTTTTGTTTTTTTTTCCTTTTCATCTCAACTCAACTCATGTTTTTTTTTTTTTTTTAACTATATGTAATATTATAATGAAGGAAATCATCATATGACAAGGCAAAAAGGAAAATCACACAAAAAAAACCAAAAAAATTTCACAACCATTAAGGGGTTAATCATTTACATTTCTAGATCCCCAAAGGTCAATGCAGTGACCCCTGTCCGCCAGGAACCAGAAAGATTCTCTGCGAACAACAACACATCTGCTGCTACGACTGTCTCCCATGCTCAGAAGGAGAATTTACAAATATCACAAGTAATTTTTTAGCTTTATTATATACATCATTAATTTTATTGATTTGAATGCTTAATGTATTGGGCTAAGTTCATACTACTTCACAGGGTCTATTTAAAGTGTCATTGTCGTTAAAAAATTTTTTTTGCAGAAATCAATAGTCCAGTCGATTTTAAGAAACTTTGCTAACTTTTGGGTTTATTAGGCAAATATGCCATTATCTGCATTTAAAAAGCCTTTCCCCAGGTCCCTCCCCTCCTCTCCTTTCTGTCATCCACTGCTCATTATCAGGAAATCTTGACAGTTTTTTTCCATCAGTCGGATCTGTCTGTGCTATGGAGAGGAGAGGGGGGAGGAGGGAGATTAGTCGGCAGCAGAGAGCAGAGAACAAAGTATTACACAGCGGGGGAGCTTCATGAAAGCCTATTCAGAGATCAGAGAGGTCATAGCTGAGGTCAGAGGAGAGATCCGGTGATGTAGCTGTAAATTTACTCTTTGTTGTCCTGTTTTGGTGCCTCATCTCCCTCCACCCCTCCCCTCTTCATAGACAATAATGAGGACAGGGGGGAGAGTTTCAAACTGCTTTTTCATGATAAAAATGCATTTTTCGACTAATAAACCCAATTACAAAGTTTCTTTAACCCCTAGACGACCCTGGGCGTACAGTTACACCCTGGAAGTCTGTCACTAGACAACCTAGGGCGTAACTGTACGCCCTGGGTGTTTGTGCTGCTATAGCAGAGAACGCTTAATGGGAGGTGGGGGCCGGCTGCAGTGAGCAGCCCGGCCCTCACTGTTACTGACAGGCTGCAGCGATCGCACTGCAGCGTGTCATTAACCCCTTAAACACCGCGATCGCAGCACGACCGCAGCGTTTAAGTGTAAGTGACAGGGGGAGTCCCCTGTCACTTACCGATCGGGACCCCCACAGTGTGACTGCGGGGGTCTCGATCGCTGTATCGGACCGCCGGAGGTCTCTTACCTGCCCCTGTGTGGTTTAAAGCTTTGGTTTCAGTTGTCAGTTGGCACTGGACAGGCATGAACAGAGCCAATAAACCCTATTGAATTTAATGTGATCCCTTGGGCTTCCTGCTCATGTCCTTTATCGTTCAGGAGTGATGGGATAAAAAAATGGTGTAACTTTATCCTCTCCTTCTTATTCTTCTGACCGCTTTGCGCACAGATGTTGAAACGGTGACTGGTGTGCTAAGCATTTCTTGTTTTCATCAGATATGTCGTTTTTAAGAAATTTTAAGTTTAAAACCCCCAAATTTCCTATAGAAGTTAATGGCAGAATGTTCAGCACAGCACACAGAGCAGCCAATAGAAACTCGCAGATCTTTCATTCAATGCCTGACAACATCCACACAGTCACATGTTTCCTATTGGCCAATAGAAGATGGAAGGTCCTTACCTTTTTCCCTCACTGACATAAATACAGATTTCCACAAAATTCTCATGGTAACCAACCAGTTTTCTTTACCATTATTAGGCTACTGTAGATGTCACTGTTAAGGAGTCGATATCGAAGTCAATCTTAACCCCTTAACGACATCGGGCGTAAATTTACGCCCTGATGCCGGTAAGGGAGTTCAGAGCGGGGCCGCGCGGCGGCCCCGCTCTGAACCGCGCCGGTCCCGGGTGCCGCGTGTAGCCCGGGACCGTAGGTATTAGCGGGCACGGTCCGATCGCCGTGCCCGCTAATACAGTAATCGGATGCAGCTGTCAAAGTTGACAGCTGCATCCGATTACCGGACGCAGCGTCATCCCTGGTGTCTAGTGGGGAGATCGCTCCTCCGGGATGTTGTCCCGGAGGAGCGATCTCCGCAAATGAAGCCGGCCGGGGACCGCTCCAAGATGGCGCCGTCCCCGGCTCGGCACTCGTTTACTTCCGGCTGCAGCAGCCGGAAGTAAACGAGTGCCTATCTCATGGATCTCTGCAGCATATCTATGCTGCAGAGATCTCAATGAGAGATCAAAGCACTTATACTAGAAGTCCCCCAGGGGGGCTTCTAGTATAAGTGTAAAAGTAAAAAAAAAAGTGTTGTTAATAGTAAAAAGCCCCCTCCCCTAATAAAAGTCTGAATCACCCCCCTTTTCCCAGGTTATAAATAAAAGTAAATAAATAAATACATAAACAAACATGTTTGCTATCGCCGCGTGCGTAATCGCCCGAACTATTAATTAATCACATTCCTGATCTCGTACGGTAAATGGCGTCAGCGCAAAAAAATCCCAAAGTGCAAAATTGCGCATTTTTGGTCGCATCAAATCCAGAAAAATTGTAATAAAAAGCGATCAAAAAGTCGTATATGCGCAATCAAGGTACCGATAGAAAGAACACATCATGGCGCAAAAAATTACACCTCGCACAGCCCCATAGACCAAAGGATAAAAGCGTTATAAGCCTGGGAATGGAGCGATTTTAAGTGTTGTATATTTGTTGACAATGGTTTAAATTTTTTACAGGCCATCAGATACAATATAAGTTATACATGTTATATATCGTTTTAATCGTAACGACTTGAGGAACATATATAACAAGTCAGTTTTACCCCAGGGCGAATGGCGTAAAAACACATTTCCCCCAAATAAACAAAATGCGTTTTTTTTTTTCAATTTCACCACACTTAAAATTTTTTTCTGGTTTCGCAGTGTACTTTATGGAAAAATTCAGCCTGTCATTGCAAAGTACAATTAGTGACGCAAAAAATAAGGGCTCATGTGGGTCTCTAGGTGGAAAAATGCAAGTGCTATGGCCTTTTATGCACAAGGAGGAAAAACCGAAAACGCAAAAATCGAAATTTGCTCTGTCCTTAAAGGGTTAAAGGGCCGGTACCGAATTCACTCTTAAAGGGGTGGCACTAAAATCGCTCTTTAAGTGATGACACCAAAGTCACTTTTAAAGGCACGGTACCAACATCGCTCTTAAAAGGGTGGGACTGAAGTCGTTCTTAATGGGGTGGTACCAAAGTTGCTCTTAAAGTGCAGGTGCCGAATATGCTCTTTACCAAAATCGCCCTCAATAGGACGGCATCAAAGTCGCTTTTAAAGGGGCGGCACCAAAGTGCTCTTAAATGGACAGTACCAAAGTCACACTTACAGGAACGGCACCAAAGTCACTCTTAAGAGAGAAATCATGTAACTTATAAGACAGCACAGATCACCAGTTATGTCATTGTCGCCTGTTATTTTATTTTTTTTAGTAGTTGCTGACAGTAGGTTTAAGTTTCTGGATAGAGATCCATGGCAGGTATTAATGTTATCTGGGTTTTTTTTGTGTACCTGTCTGTGCAGGTGCTGGTTGGTGTTACAGTTTAGTGTGTCGAGTGTCCTCCATCCTGTAGAGTTAGGGTCCTATTCCACAGGCCGAGCAACAATGTAAACGAGCGCCGATCTGCTAGATCGGTGCTCATTTACTGGGCCTATTCCACGGCCTCGAGGATCATAAAATAAGGGCTGCAAGGACATTGTTACCGATGTCCTTGCAGCCATTGTTTCATACATTACCTGTCCGGGCTGCAGGTCTTCTTCTCCCGATCCCGTGCGGCAGCATCGGCTTCGGAGCGGAGCTATCTGAACTGACAGACCGCTCAGCCAATTACTGGCCGCGGCGTTTCCGGACAGTGATTGGCTGAGCGGTCTGTAGTTCAGACAGCCCCGCTGCAAAGCCGCTGCTGCCGCGCGTGACCGGGAGAGGAAGACCTGCAGCCCGGACAAGTATGGTTCTGCTGAAATCGTTGGTCGCCGCCGCGCACCGCTATTCAACCGTTGCGATGGCTGGTGGCGAACTACGATTTTAGGCCTGAACCTAAGTGAACGATCAGCAGATGACACAATCATCGGCTGATCGTTCTCTCTATTTCACGGAGCGAATATCGGCCGAATCGGGCCGAATGCGGCCGATTCAACCAATTATCACTACTGTGGAATAGGGCCCTTAGTGTAGCCAGATTCAAGTTTGTTATCTTTTGTCTATTGCTAGCTTGTTCTGGTCTCAGTCTTCTCTGTGTGTTTCTTTGATGATTGTGATGGTCCAATGTGGTCCTTGCCAATGGTGGATTTCATAAATCAGTTTGGAAGTACTACAGCTACTCAAAACTGTGATCATTGCCCCCAGGATTGATCTGTAAAACCAGTCTCTCCTAAGAGATGTTCCTGATGGTTGGAGAATAGCCAATGGTGTACCCATCAAAAGAAGGCTGATAGAGAAGAGGCTAGATACCTGACAACTGTTGTAGTAAAGATCATGGAAACTCTTCCAAAGAAGAGGGCATGTCAAACTAATCTCATAAATTTTTTTGATTATGTCCCAAAAGTACTGGATGAAGTCAGTGCGTGGGTATTGCTTACAGTACCTGGACTTCCACAAAGCCTTTGATTCAGTTCCCCATAAAGAGCTGATAGAGAAGTTAATGAAAATTGAACTAAATCCCTGGATAATTTAGTGGGTCTTTGGGTGTGTGAAGGGATAGAGCATATTGTTACAAGAGACTGGTTACAAGTGGTGGCCACAAAGGTCTGTTCTGGATCCTGTTCTTTTTAACTGTTAAATAATGAAATTGGTGAGGAGGAATCCAATATCCCTGTATCATAGCAGCAGCTCTGTGTTAGTGAAGACTTCAGAAGAGAAGGTTTTAGGGGCAGTGATTTCTGAAAGCCCTAAAATGAGTCACAAGTGCAGCCAGGAAGTAGGAAAAGCAAATCGTATGCTGAGCATTGAACTATGAGAAGTAGGAAGAGGGAGATTGTGATCCTGCTGTATAGAGCTTTTGTGATATCTAGAGATGAGCGAACCGGGTTCGGGTTCGAGTCCATCCGAACCCGAACAATCGGCATTTGATTAGTGGCGGCTGCTGAACTTGGATAAAGCTCTAAGGTTGTCTGGAAAACCTGGATACAGCCAATGACTATATCCATGTTTTCCACATAGCCACTTCAGCAGCTCCCGCTAATCAAATGCCGAACGATCGGGTTCGGATGGACTCGAGCATGCTCCAGGTTCGCTCATCTCTAGTGATATCACATCTGGAATACTGTGTCCAGTTATGGAGGCTTGACCTACAAGACAATAGTAATAAAATAGAATGGGTCAAAAGATGGGCTACAAAAATGGTGACTATCTTTCAGAAAAGGCTTAAAGGGTTGTCCAGCAAAAATCTTTTTCTTTCAAATCAACTGGTGTCAGAAAGTTATATAGATTTGTAATTTACTTCTATTAACCCCTTAATGACATCGGGCGTAAGTATACGCCCCCGCAGGGTGGGCTTTAACGCAAACGGGCGTATACTTACGCCCGATGTTTCCCTGATCGCTGTGTGTTCACACACAGCGGTCGGGGAAGATGGCCTTCTATAATGTATAGCAAGCCATCTCTGCTCGTCGGCACGGGGGGTGATTAACTCCTCCCATGCCGACGATCGCTGCTATATGCTGATCAATACAGATCAGCATATAGAAGCTGAAAACAACAAAGCAATGGCGATTGGTGCTGTCCAAGATAGCACCAATTGCCATTAGTGTACTGGGGAAATATGGCGCCGATGCCACCCCCACGATCGCCGTGATAGGCCGGCCAGTACCGGCTGGCCCATCATGGGGATCAAACTGTAAAAAAACTGTTTTGTCGGGTTCTGCACCCCTCAGCTAAGTAGCTGAGGGGTGCAGAACAGGTGTGTGTGTGGTGCAGGTGTACCATACTCACCTGATCTGGGCGTCCGGAACGAAGAACTGCGGTCCACGCCGTCCTCGCGTCTTCTTCGCTTTACTACCGGGTTCGGTCGTCCAGCGTTGGAAATCTTCGGAAACGCTCGGGTCCTCGGGTTCGGCGGGTCTCGGCAATCTCCGGCAGCGTCGCTCTACTGCCCCCTAGCGGCTGATCAGTGAATATCATTCACTGATCAGTTGCTTTGGGTTAAAAAAGATTTTTTTTTTCAAATTTTTTGGTTCTTTTTTTGCGCCCTAACGCCGCTGAGGGCTGATCAGCATCGCACGTAAGTGCGCCACTGATTAGCAACTCCTCCTTTTTGGCGTAGGGGCATTTTTTCCCCCCTATATCCTACCGCCACTGTCTGCTGATAAGTGCTGCACATAAGTGCGGCATTTATCAGCAGCTCCTTTCTTGGCGTAGGGATATTTTTTCTTACTGTCAAAAAAACACATAAAAAACACTACACTACACCACACTACATGGAATAAAGTTTTACACTACACCACTACACATTTACATACCCCATATACTAATCCCCATGTAAAGATGGCCCCCAGGGTGTTTTCGGCGTTGGACGCATACGTTATTATTGCCTTCGAAACCAAAACAGCCAGTGAGGATGAATGGGGGTTTCTTCTTTCCTCCATTCATCCTCATCATCCAGTGACGTGTCTGGGGGGTAGCGTAGCGTACGCTGCCCCCCAGACACGTCTTTTCCGCCAGTACCATCCCAATAAGAGATCACGGTATGGCGTGAAATTCTACAAACTCTGTGAGCGTACCTCAGGGTACACTTTCAGATCCAGGGTACGTGCACACTGCAGAATAGCGAAGGATAACCATTTGTGCATTCCGCAGCTGGCACCCGCCGGGGGACTGATGGAGGCACGCGTCTCCACCCGTGTCATAGACTCCATTCTATGCACGGGCGGATTCCGTCGTCCGTCCAAAGAATGAACACGTTCATTCTTTGGACAGAGGGCAGAATCAGCCCGTGCATATAATGGAGTGTGACACGAGCGGAGACGTGCGCCTCCATCAGTCCGCCGATGGGTGCCAGCTGCGGAATGCACAAAGGGTTATCCTTCGCCATTCCGCAGTGTGCACCTACCCTTAGAGTGTATGAAGGAAGGGACACCCAAATCCAGCACCCAGATGCGCCCAGATGCCCCCCCCATCCTCCGAGTTAGTGGGGAGATAATTCGGGAACTGATCTTCCCACTGCTGGATAAAGGTTACCACCTGTACGGGGATATTCTTTATACCAGCACCCCCTCTTCCGGTCCGTCGCTGCCCGAGCTACTGTAGCTTGCGGCACGATCCGAAAATATCAGAAGCAGTAATAGAGCCCTAATATTTACCAGCCATGGAGCGGACCCAGCGCTTCTGGATATGAAGGACCCCGAATCGCACCAGGGCAACATTTTCCAGGTGACGTCCCCCACACTGGAAAACAGGAGACCCCAGAAGAAGTGCAGACTGTGGCGTAACAGGGGGATCAGGAAGGACACCAGTCCTGATCACCCCGGCCTCTGCATACTGGATTGCTTCAAGGCGTACCACACGTCATTGGGGTTCTACATTTTCTAAATTCTGTCCCTTATTCCTATTTCAGGGGTCACGTTGATCCAGGGCTTATTCTGATCACCATTATGGAGTCGGGAAGGAATTTTTCCCCTGTGATGAGGCTACTGTCGTCTGCCTCACGAGGGTTTTTTGCCTTCCTCTGGATCAACGCAGGTTGAATTTGATGGACATCTGTCATTTTCAACCTTATAAACTAATAATTGGCCTAATACCCCCAAATAAATTAATAATTGTCACTTTTCCCCAGCTAAATAGGTATGGCCGTCATTCCCATTAGAGGATACCATGATGCAATTACAAAGCCTCTGTGCTGCCAGGACAGTAGAAACCCCCCACAAGTGACCCCATTCTGGAAACTACACCCCTTTAAGGAATCTAACAAGGGGTGCAGTGAGGATATGGACCCCGTGATGATGGCCACATTTGTGCCGTGAAAGTGAAAAAATGAAATTCTTCCCTTTCACGTCACATTGTTCCACATTTGTGCCCGTCACCAGTGGGGTCCATATGCTTACTGAACCCCTTGTTATATTCCTTGAGGGGTGTAGTTTCCAGAATGGGGTCACTTGTGGGGGGTTTCCAGTGATTTGGCAGCACGAGGGCTCTGTAAATGGGACATGACCGTTGAAATCCATTCCAGTAAAATCCAGCTTGCAAGGGCCAATTGGCGTTCCTTCCCTTAGGAGGCTCGTCCTGCTCCCGCTTGGCACTTTATGTCCACATGTGGGGTATTTCTGTACTCGGGAGAAACTGCGCTACACGTTTTGTGTTTTTTTTTTCTTTTATCCCATTGTAAAAATGAAAAATGAATGCTAGAACAAAATTTTAGTGTAAAAAATAGAATTTTTCCTTTTTTACACCACATTATTCTGAAAATCTGCGAAGCACCTGTGGAGTCCAAATGCTCACTGCACCCCTTGTTACATTCCTTGAGGGGTTCAGTTTTCTAAATGGTGTCCCTTTAGGGGTGTTTTTTTAGGTTTTGGCACCCCAGAGCCTCTGCCAACCTGAAGTGGTACGGTCAAAAATGACCAAATATAACGGAGGCGTTGAAATTCACTAGGCGCTCCCTTATATCTGAGGCTTGTGGTTGCGTCAAATAGCGCAATAGGGCCACATATTGGGTATTTCTATAAACTGCAGAAACGGAGCAATCAATATTGGGGTGCAATTCTCTGCTAATAGGTTTATCATTATGAAAGATATTGGATTACAATAAAATCTCTGCACAGAAAATAAAAATTTTCTAATTTCTTACACACTTCTCTTTTATTTCTGTGACTCCCCTAAAGGGTTAAAAACTTTCTGGATGTGCTTTTGCAGAGTTTGGGGGGTGCAGTTTCTGAAATGGGGTGCTCTGTGGGGCTTTCTAACATACAGGCCCCTCAAATACACTTTGAACCTAAACAGGTCCCTAAAAATATCTGATTTTGAAATTTTACAGAAAATTTGGAAAATTGCTGCTAATGTTTTAAGCTTCCTATTCTCTAAAAAAAATGAAATATAGTTTAATAAATGTCGCCAACATAAAGTAGACATGTTGCTAATGCTATTTAATATATAATTTATGTGGCATAACCATTTTCTGTATAAGCAGAAAGGTTTCAAATTTGGAAAAATGCATTTTTTCACAATTTTTCACGTTATTTTGGTGTTTTTCATAAAGATTCGTTATGAGTATCGACTCCATTTTACCAGAAATGTAAAGTACAATATGTCACGAGAAAATAATCTCAGAATCGTCCGGATAGGTAAAAGCATCCCGAAGTTATTAATGAATAAAGTGACACTGGTCATATTCATAAAATTTGTCTCTGTCCTTAACCCCTTAACGACATTGGGCGTAAATTTACGCCATGATGCCGGTATGGGAGTTCAGAGCGGGGCCGCGCGGCGACCCCGCTCTGAACCACGGCGGTCTCGGGTGCCACTTGTAGCCTGGGACCGCTGGTATTAGCGGGCACGGTTCGATCGCCGTGCCCGCTAATACAGTAATCAGATGCAGCTGTCAAACATGACAGCTGCATCCGATTACCGGACGCAGCGTCATCCCTGGTGTCTAGTGGGGAGATCGCTCCTCCGGGATGTTATCCCGGAGGAGCGATCTCCGTAAATGAAGCCGGCCGGGGACCGCTCCAAGATGGCGCCGTCCCCGGCTCGGCACTCGTTTACTTCCGGCTGCAGCAGCCGGAAGTAAACGAGTGCCTATCTCATGGATCTCTGCAGCATATCTATGCTGCAGAGATCTCAATGAGAGATCAAAGCACTTATACTAGAAGTCCCCCTAGGGGGAATAACCCTAATCCCAGGGGGGAATAACCCTAACCCCAGGGGGGAATAACCCTAACCCCAGGGGGGAATAACTCTAACCCCAGGGGGAATAACCCTAACCCCAGGGGGAATAACCCTAACCCCAAAGGGGCTTCCAGTATAAGTGTAAAAGTAAAAAAAAAAAAAGTGTCATTATTAGTAAAAAGCCCCCTCCCCTAATAAAAGTCTGAATCACCCCCCTTTTCCCAGGTTATAAATAAAAGTAAATAAATAAATAAATAAACATGTTTGCTATCGCCGCGTGTGCAATCGCCCGAACTATTAATCACATTCCTGATCTCGCACAGTAAACGGCGTCAGCGCCAAAAAATCCCAAAGTGCAAAATTGCGCATTTTTGGTCGCATCAAATCCAGAAAAATTGTAATAAAAAGCGATCAAAAAGTCGTATATGCGCAATCAAGGTACCGATAGAAAGAACACATCATGGCGCAAAAAATGACACCTCACATAGCCCCATAGACCAAAGGATAAAAGCGCTATAAGCCTGGGAATGGAGCAGTTTTAAGTGACGTATATTTGTTGACAATGGTTTAAATTTTTTACAGGCCATCAGATACAATATAAATTATACATGTTATATATCGTTTTAATCGTAACGACTTGAGGAACATATATAACAAGTCAGTTTTACCCCAGGGCGAATGGCGTAAAAAACACATTTCCCCCAAATATACAAAATGCGTTTTTATTTTCAATTTCACCACACTTTGAATTTTTTTCTGGTTTCGCAGTGTTTTTTATGCAAAAATTCAGCCTGTCATTGCAAAGTACAATTAGTGACGCAAAAATTAAGGGCTCATGTGGGTCTCTAGGTGGAAAAATGCAAGTGCTATGGCCTTTTATGCACAAGGAGGAAAAACCGAAAACACAAAAATCGAAATTGGCTCTGTCCTAAAGGGGTTAAGGCCATTTCAGGCTCTGTCCTTAAGGGGTTAAAAAATATCAAGTCTTCTAGTACTTATTAGCTGCTGTATGTCCTGCAGGAAATATTGTTTTATCTTAAGTCGGACACAGTGCTCTCGACTGATATCTCTGGCTGAGACAGGAATTGTCCAGAGCAGTAGAGGTTTTCTATGAGAATTATTTCAACAAGAGTCCCAAAGACAATCAGGGGAGCAACCACCATCATGCTGACTACTACCAGTATGCACCACCACATTACCAAAGCACCCAAATAGCTGGGATTAAGGCCATTCTTTCCAATGAGCAACTGCGGGTCACACCACTACCTCTGGCATTGCACCAAGCTCCCTCCACATTTTTTTTAAAGGGCCACCACTGTCTCTCTCCCACAATTCTTTAAATGGTCACAACAGTCTCTCGACCCCACAATTTTTTTAAGAGGGTCACAACAGGATCTCACCCACATTTTTTAAGAAGGTCACAACCGGCTCTTATTCACAATTATAATGTGTCTCTTTTCCACAATTATAATGAGGGTCACAAACGCCTCTTATCCACAAATTAAAGTGTCAAAACGCAGGAATAGCCAGATATCACTCCAAGGAAGAAAACCTGCTTCCAAGTGTTGCCTCCTAGTGGGGAAATCACCAAACCACCCTTACACATAGCCCCTTAAGTTCACCTCGGTCGCGTGTACTTGGACACAAATAGGGAAATACCAGGGTAACCCCTATTGCAGTAAAGTTGCAAGTACAGTGGTACCTCGCTTCTCGAGTTTAATTGGTTCCAGAAGGCAGTTTGAGAACCGAGCAGTTTGAGAACTGAGCATTGTCTTCCCATAGGAAATAATGTAAATGTGTTCAAAAGCAGCCATCAATAATTACTTACACTACTCATTACATTGAAAAGTGCCTAGTTTAATCTCTACAGTACAGTATAGAACAGCACTGTACCGTACATCATACACAACATTCAACAAAACCAGCAATTATAGTACAGTAGTCACTAATTTCTCACTCATCCTTTACTGTATAGTGCCCTCCCACCCCAGCACTGTAACAGATGGGAGATAGTGGTGCACTGACTGTTCTACTACTGTACTGTATATGTACTCCAGCAGTCTTGTAAAGTATTGTACTGTATGTGAAGCCTCACTAGTGCTAAACTCACACATACAACCCACCATCCACGCTCACAAAAAAGTTTGGATACCAAGTACTTCAAGACTGGGTGCCCGAAAAGTGTTTGAGAACCGAGCAAGAGTTTGAGAACCATACAAACTTTTCTTTAAAAAAACGAGTTCCAAGCAGTTTGAGAACCGAGCAGTTTGAGAACCAAGGTACCACTGTGTATTGCGAAATGACAAGGGATTACCAAAGCCAGACATCCGTCCACAGACAGCTGTTTCGGTGTGTTGCCCCTCATCAGTGTGGAGCAGGATTCTGTCAATGTATCAATGGAGACTCTTGAAAGAGTACACCAGCCTCTTATCTTTTATTGTAATGATGATAATGACAGGCTCTTACCCACAAGTATAATGAGGGTCACAACTGGCTCTTATTCACAAGTATAACCAGGGTAATAACATCCTCTTATTCAAAATTATAATCAGGTTGACAACTAGCTCTTACCCACAATTATAATCCAGTTCACAAACGCCTCTTATTCACAATTATAATCCGGTTCACAAACGCCTCTTATTCACAATTATAATGAGGGTCACAATCATCTTACATCCATATTTATAATGAGGGTCAAAACTGCCTCTTATCCACAATTAAAATGAGATTAACAACAGCTTCTTATGCTTAATTATAATAATGGTAATGACAGGCTTTTACCCACAAGTATAATAAGGGTCACAACCGGCTCTTATTCACAATTAAAATCAGGGTCGTAACATCCTCTTATTCAGACAATCAAGCAACGAGCGAGAAATCGTTCATCATGGTCTATTAACATGTTCTCAAATAGTCGTTGGTCGTTTGCTAAAAATTCGCAGATCATTTTGTCTACACAGTCTTTCACAGATCCACCCTATTGTGTGAGATAGGCTTAAAAGCAATCTTAACAATCGCAAAAACGATTTTTCAAAGAATGTATCTCTTCATCTAAATGCTGATTGTTATAAAAATCAAATTGTTGCTTCAAAATACTGTAGATAAACGATCAATTTGGCAAATTATCGCTCCGTGTAAACGGACCATTATTCACAATTATAATCAGAGTCACAACCACCTTTTATTTACAGTTATGATCAGCTTTGCAGCTGCCTCTTATCCACAATTATAATAGGGGACACAACCGCCGCTGATCCCCAATAATAAAGAAGGTCACACTTGTCGTACCCACAATTGTTGTACCCACAATTATAAGGTGGGTCACAACAAGCTCGTACCCGAAATTTTTATTGGGTTCACCACCAGGTTCTCTCCCCCAATTATAGAGAGGGTCGTCATCAGGCTTTCGTACAAAATTTTTACAGCATGTGCATGAGGCCCTCTTTCTGCATTTGTTTAAAACTGCCATAGTCTTGACCTTATAACTTTTTTAATATTTTGGACAATTTTTTTTTTTTTATTTGAAGGATGTTTTCAACTTTTATTAGGCAACATATTTTTATACATAACACAGTGATACCTTGGCTCTCTAACTGATTATAAACAACAGTTCCGGTGGACTCTTCCAACAATGTTATCAAAATATATAAGACAGTGCTTACTATATATAGTTAGTCCACCACACACATTACATAAGGCGATCTATCCATAAAATGTACACCAAAACTACCAGATCATAGCCAAAAAAATCACATATTTTATTGAATAAAACATTATTAAACTATATAAAAAAGGAAACAACACCCCAGCACTTGGTTCTCTAACTGCTTTGAATATATGAACCCGAATAGGGAGGAGCGGGCGGATACAGCGGGAGGACCGCCTGGAAAACTGGGGATACAGCCTATGGCTATGGCTGTATCCCAGTTTTCCAGCCGATCCTCCCGCTGGATCCGCCCGCTGCACAGAGCGGGCAGACAGCAGGAATCATTACCGAGAGTTTGGGTTCGTACGAACCAGAACCGAACTCGGTTCGGACCATCCCTAGCTCTGAACTCTTATTTTTAAGGAAAGTTTGCTTGAGAACTAAAACACTTGCTCGGTTCTCAAACACTTTTTTGGGACCCAGTCTTGAAGTACAGTAATACTTTGGTATTTGAACAAAAATTTACTTAGAATTACTTGGAAATTTTTTTACTATATATTACTATAATTGTTTTGTCGAACATTGTTTTTTTTAAAGTGTACTGTACTGTAGAGTTCTGTACTGTACTGCCGTAAACAAACTGGACACTTTTCAATGTAATAAATGATACTGTAGTTAATTATTGCTGGGTGCTGAAACCAATTAAGCACATTCACATTATTTCCTATGGGTAGACACTTCTCGCTCACTGACACAGAGTGGAAAGAGAACCACGCTGCAGTGTGAACCTCTCCCTGCTCATTCTCACAATTAGTACAGATCTGAACATTCAGACCTAAACCAATGAAAACTTTGGAAAGGTCTCTATGACATGTCAAAAGTTCTTTCAAACGACAGGTACACTTTACGTTTTAGCACAATCTCTTTAAGGTAGTTAAAGAGTTAAGGATAAGACTTAACTTGGAACTGCAACCTGTTCTGGGTGAAATAATGACCACATTTTTTTTTAACATGAGAGATGAGCAAATTTTTTCAAAAATTCTGTACGCCAGTTTGCACATTTTTGGTGTAAAATTTGTGAACATTAACAAACTGTATATGAACTTAAAATGCCATATTTTTGTTTCAGTTTAGGAGTTGTAAACAAAAAAAATAGCAAAATAAGAAGTAAAATATGCCGTTTTAAAGAAAATATATAGTAAAATAGCTAGTTGCTTTAATGTAAAGGGATCACAATATAGCTGCCAGTTATTTTACTATATATTTCATTACTACAGCATATTTACATTCTGAGGCTGCGTTCACACTACGTATATTTCAGTCAGTATTGCAACCAAAACTAGGAGTGGATTAAAAACACAGAAAGGATCTGTTCACACAATGGTGAAATTGAGTGGATGGCTGCCATATAACAGTAAATAACTGCCATTATTTCAATATAACAGCCGTTGTTCTAAAATAACAGCAAATATTTGCCATTAAATGGCGGCCATCCACTCAATTTCACCATTGTATGAACAGATCCTTTCTGTGGTTTTAATCCACTCCTGGTTTTGGTTGCAATACTGACTGAAATATACTGACTGAAATATACATATACTGACTGAAATATACGTAGTGTGAACGCAGCCCTAAGCTGGGTTCACACTACGTATATTTCAGTCAGTATTGTGACCCTCATATTGCAACCAAAACCAGGAGTGGATTGAAAACACAGAAAGGATCTGTTCACACAATGTTGAAATTGAGTGGATGGCCGCCATATAACAGTAAATAACTGCCATTATTTCAATACAACAGCCGTTGTTTTAAAATAACAGCAAATATTTGCCATTAAATGGCGGCCATCCACTCAATTTCAACATTGTGTGGACAGATCCTTTCTGTGTTTTTAATCCACTCCCGCTTTTGGTTGCAATATGAGGACCACAATACTGACTGAAATATACGTAGTGTGAACATAGCCTAATGTTGCTAATTTTTCATTTACAAAAGCAGAAGTGAAATGTAAATATGCTGTTTTAGGATAATATATAGTAAATGAAAACTGCCAACTTCATTGCATTATACGTGACTCCCTTGCATTAAAGCCGCCAGCTATTTTACTAGATAGTTACATAATGCAGCATATTTTCTTTCTAATTGTGCTATTTTTCATTAACAATAGCAAAACTAAAATGAAAATATACTACAAATAAATAAATATTGGATTTCATTCATAAATTTACCGGCAATTACCTTCTTAGTGAACTCTAGCAATAGAATTTGCTGAAAAGGTAATTTCCGGTAAATTTATGAAATTTTAAATTATATATTTTTATATAAGTAGTATATTTTTGTTTCATTTTTGCTATTTTAAATAAAAAAATATCATAATTGGTACACGAATATGCTGCATTAAGTAAATATATAGTTATTTTGCTGGCAACTTTTATGCATTAGATGCAATTCCCTTGCAGGAAAGCCGCCACATATTTTACTTTATATTTACTTAATATAGCATGTTTTTGTTCTAATTTTGCTATTTTTTTTTTTACAACAGCAATATTGAAACAATGCAAACTTTTGCATACTTAGCAGTGAATCCAGCTTTAATGAATTTGCTTCGCTCATCCCTAAACAAGGGTCACAAGGTGTGTAGCGCTGGCACCACTCTTTATTTTGCATCTCAATAAATTGGAATATCATCAAAACTTTTTTTTTAGTTATTAAATTCAAAAAGTGAAACAACTATATTATATATAGTCATTACAAACAGGGAGAACTTTTCAATTGTTTATTTCTGTAAATGCTGATTATTGTGGTTACAGCCAAGGAAAAAAGGTGCTGAAGTGCTTGGTGCTTGGTTTCTTATGATCCGTTTACACAAAACAATAATTTGCCCAATCGATCGTTTAACAATTTTGAAGCAACAATTTGGTTTTTATAACGATCAGCAGTTAGACAATATTCGTTAGAAATATTGTTATTGCGATCATTTTTAAGATTGCTTAAGCCCATCTCACACATAGGTTGAATCTTTGAAAGACTGTTTACACGACGCGATCTGCAAATTTTTAGCAAACGACCAACGACAATTTGAGAACACGTTGAAAGATCACAATGAACAATTTCTCGCTCATCGCTTGATCGTTCACTGTATTTACAAGGAACGATTATCACTTAAATTCGAACGATAATTGTTCTGTGTAAACGCACCATTAGATTTCTTTGACCTCCATGAGACAGGTGTGGGTCTAGTGGGGTTAAAGGGGTAAGATGTGAGCATCTTAGTAAATCCAGTTGGGTAAACGGGGTGGGGCTTTAAGATCAGCATATATGAGATATATATCAAACAAAAAGTAATTTCTAATCTTTTATACTTTTACAGACAGCAAGAATTGTGAGAGATGTCCTGACCATGAATGGCCAAATGTTGTTAAAAACCAATGTGTTCTGAGATATTATGAGTTTTTGTCCTATGAGACTGATGTTGTTGCTTTAGTCTTTTCCATCATCTCCATATTACTCTCTCTTATAACTTTATGTATAATTGGAATATATTTCTTTTTCCGGAACATTCCCATTGTTAGAGCCAATAACCGGAACCTCAGCTTCATTCTCCTGATCTCTCTCATGTTCAGCTTACTCTCTGTGTTTTTCTTCATCGTCGTCCAGTGGATATAACCTGCATGCTGAGACAAATCGTCTATGGGGTCTTCTTCACAGTAGCCGTGTCTTCTTGTCCGGGCCAAGACCCATCATAGTCTGCATAGCATTCAAGGCCACCAGACCTGACAGTCCCTGGAGAAAGTGTGTGGGGGTTAAGCTTCCTTATACTGTAGTGTTTGGTCTGTTCATCTATTCAGATCCTGAATGCAGTTATCTGGTTGTCACTGTCTCCTCCATATCAGGAGTATAACCTGGATTATCCTGGGAAGGATCATCATTCAGTGTAATGAAGGGTCAGTCTGGCCTTTTACCTCATGTTGGGTTATATGGGGTTTCTGGCAGCGGTGAGCTTTGTTCTGGCTTTCCTGGTGAGGACATTACCTGATATCTACAATGAAGCCAAGTACATCACCTTCAGCATGCTGGTGTTCTGCAGTGTCTGGATCTGTGCCATCCCGGCCTATCTGAGCAGTACAGGGAAACACATGGTGACTGTAGAGATATTCGCCATATTGGCCTCAGGGGGAGGAATATTGGGCTGTATGTTTTTACCTAAATGTTATAATATCCTAATAAAGTCATAAATGAACAATACAAGGAGAGAGTGAAGAGAAAGCCATCCATAGATCTCAGCATTTATCTAAAATTAAGCAATATATTAAAATAAATGTAAATGACTACTGTACTGTTTCCTAATTTTGTGATTTTTCCAGGGGTTCGATCTTCCAGGCTCACATGCTTTGGCAACGCCCTGTTTTTCTTGTCTAGATGAGGCATGTGTAGTAAATATGGAACATGTGACCTTGTGTAGACAACAAGATGTACATAATTGTAGAGTTGCCTTCATGTTATAGTTGCAGATACATATTACTCATTGCGTGTGACATCTGAAAGTGTTCTACTAGTATAATACATTTATAAGAATAGAGGCACATGTCAGATGTTCGTACTCCTCTGTGTAGTTTCCACTATGTTACTTGTGTTGGGCATCAAGGAAACTACAGTGAGGACAGTAAACTAGGAATTCTTTATACATCCCTATTTTCCTGTCAGTTGATTCTTTGGGCTGGGCTCACTGATTCTGACCCTGGGAATCAGCTCGCTGCCCGAACTGCAGCAAGCCAACCCTGCTATGTACACAATGTTGGGTTTCTATCAACTCTTTTCTGCTACAGGGTTTCCAATGCAAAAGCTAAAGGTTCTTCAGCACACTTCTCCAAATTTTGGTGGATTATGCTTCATGGACTTCTGCTTCTGGTGCTGGGATGTAAGTAAGTGCCTGAAAGATCTCCTGCTCAGAGCATCCCTATCACACCCTGCACAAGCACTTACTTGCTCCACAGCATGACTTCTTGCCTTTTAGAGATGAGCGAACCGAGTTCAGATTCGAGTCGATCCGAAACCGATCGTTCGGTATTTGATTAGCTGGGGCTGCTGAAGTTGGATAAAGCTCTAAGGTTGTCTGGAAAACATGGATACAGCCAATGACTATATCCATGATTTCCACATAGCCTTAGGGCTTTATCCAAGTTCAGCAGCCACCGCTAATCAAATGCCGAACGTTCGGGTTCGGATCGACTCGAGCATGCTCAGGTTCGCTCATCTCTATTGCCTTTCTTTATGGAATCCTCACAGTAGGGATCTCTTTCCTTGACCACTTAGTCCTCCATGACCTGAAGCGCTCCACTACAGGTAGAGATCAGTCAAGCACCATCATACAAGCTACTAAGGTGGCCACCACCGCTCCTTTCCCTGGCCCTGATATGACCTCCTCTGTGGTTATCTAATGCCACAGCTGCACAAGTCTTCCTTCCTGTAGGAGAAATACCGGGACTAGCTCTTACTGCCATACTGAGGACTTTATCCTGCTGTGATAGGATTCCATGTAGTCCTAAATGGAATCCAGATATTAAAGGGGGAATCCAGGGTATTGCCTATTTATTATAGGTTTCTGGCAGTCCCTGTGGTAAAACATTGAGCTCCAGACATAAAACATAGAACAAACATACAACTCCTTGCAGATATTGTCATTTAGACAACTCAAAACCCCTGCACGGCAAGCAACTGTGCTAACCACTGAGCTACTGTTCTGCCCTCACTATATTACAGAAAAATGGCAAATGGCAACATTAACCCTTTATGGTCAAAGCCCTTTT
>NW_027209381.1:12500-25287 GCF_027789765.1 Dendropsophus ebraccatus | reverse complement strand
CCCCTCCCCCAGGGACCCCCCTCAGCCTCCCCCTCCCCATTCCCTCCCCCAGGGACCCCGCTCAGCCTCCCCCTCCCCTCCCTCCCAGAGGACCCCCTCAGCCTCCCCCTCCCCTCTCCCAGGGACCCCCTAGCCTCCCCTCCCCTCTTTCCCCTCCACAGGGACCCCCTCAGCCTCCCACCTCCCCCTCCCCCAGGGACACCCCTCAGCCTCCCCTCCCCCTTCCCCTCCCCCAGGACCCCCCTCAGCCTCCCCCTCCCCCTTCCCCTCCTCCAGGGACCCCCCCTCAGCCTCCCCCTCCCCCCTCCCCTCCCACCAGGGACCCCCTCAGCCTCCCCCTCCCCCTTCCCCTCCCCCAGGGACCCCCTCAGCCTCCCCATCCCCCTCAGCCTCCCCCCACCCTCCCCCTCCCCGGGGACCCCCTCAGCCTCCTCACCCAGAAGATGAAGGTGTAGATCAGCAGGACGCTCTTCAGACACGTGATCACCGGTTTTGTCTGCAGCCGCCGGGACGGGGACGCCATGATTTCTCCAAACTCCTGCCGAACACCCGAGCGCGGCCGGAAACTCCCGAAGACTGTAAGGACGCCCGGAGCCGAGTATGTGACCGATCGGCCGATGTGCCCGCTGTCACCAGGGCTCCGCACACTGATCGGCCGATGTGGCCGCTGTTATTCCGCAGAGATGCGGATCATTCATTAGTTACAGCTGGGAAGCTTGGCTGTTTCCGGAGATTGCCGAAGATAAAGAGGCGGATCACGTGACTGTAGAGAAAACTCCGGGGGTTTAGTTTATGACGAGCGCGCCCTCTGCCGGAGCTGATGGGAAACACCACAGAGAGATGTGGGAGAGCGGGCTCCTGTGTGAGTGTGTGTGTGTGTGTGTGTGTGTGTGTGTGAGTGAGAGAGGGGTCTCGGGCTCCTGTGTGTGTGTGAGGGGTCTCGGGCTCCTGTGTGAGAGGGGTCTCGGGCTCCTGTGTGTGTGTGAGGGGTCTCGGGCTCCTGTGTGTGTGTGTGTGTGTGTGTGTGTGTGAGGGGTCTCGTGGCTCCTGTGTGTGTGTGTGAGGGGTCTCGTGGCTCCTGTGTGTGTGTGTGTGAGGGGTCTCGGGGCTCCTGTGTGTGTGTGAGGGGTCTCTGGCTCCTGTGTGTGTGTGTGAGGGGTCTCTGGCTCCTGTGTGTGTGTGAGGGGTCTCGGGCTCCTGTGTGTGTGAGGGGTCTCGGGCTCCTGTGTGTGTGTGTGAGGGGTCTCAGGCTCCTGTGTGTGTGTGTGTGTGTGTGTGTGTGTGAGGGGTCTCTGGCTCCTGTGTGTGTGTGTGTGTGAGGGGTCTCGGGCTCGTGTGTGTGTGTGTGTGTGAGGGGTCTCTGGCTCCTGTGTGTGTGTGAGGGGTCTCGGGCTCCTGTGTGCGTGTGAGGGGTCTCGGGCTCCTGTGTGTGTGTGTGAGGGGTCTCGGGCTCGTGTGTGTGTGAGGGGTCTCGGGCTCCTGTGTGTGTGTGAGGGGTCTCGGGCTCCTGTGTGTGTGTGTGAGTGTGAGGGGTCTCTGGCTCCTGTGTGTGTGTGAGGGGTCTCGTGGCTCCTGTGTGTGTGTGAGGGGTCTCGTGGCTCCTGTGTGTGTGTGTGAGGGGTCTCGGCTCCTGTGTGTGTGTGTGTGTGTGAGAGGGGTCTCGGGCTCCTGTGTGTGTGTGAGGGGTCTCGGGCTGCTGTGTGTGTGAGGGGTCTCAGGCTCCTGTGTGTGTGTGTGAGGGGTCTCTGGCTCCTGTGTGTGTGTGTGAGGGGTCTCGGGCTCCTGTGTGTGTGTGAGGGGTCTCGGGCTCCTGTGTGTGTGTGTGTGTGTGTGTGTGTGTGAGGGGTCTCGGGCTCCTGTGTGTGTGTGAGGGGTCTCTGGCTCCTGTGTGTGTGTGTGTGAGGGGTCTCTGGCTCCTGTGTGTGTGTGTGTGAGGGGTCTCTGGCTCCTGTGTGTGTGTGTGTGTGTGAGGGGTCTCTGGCTCCTGTGTGTGTGTGTGTGTGTGTGTGTGTGTGTGTGTGTGAGGGGTCTCTGGCTCCTGTGTGTGTGTGTGTGAGGGGTCTCTGGCTCCTGTGTGTGTGTGTGAGGGGTCTCTGGCTCCTGTGTGTGTGTGTGTGTGAGGGGTCTCTGGCTCCTGTGTGTGTGTGTGTGTGAGGGGTCTCGGGCTCCTGTGTGTGTGTGAGGGGTCTCTGGCTCCTGTGTGTGTGTGAGGGGTCTCGGGCTCCTGTGTGTGTGTGTGAGGGGTCTCTGGCTCCTGTGTGTGTGTGTGTGTGTGTGTGAGGGGTCTCTGGCTCCTGTGTGTGTGTGAGGGGTCTCTGGCTCCTGTGTGTGAGGGGTCTCGGGCTTCTGTGTGTGTGTGTGAGGGGTCTCGGGCTCCTGTGTGTGTGTGAGAGGGGTCTCGGGCTCCTGTGTGTGTGTGTGAGGGGTCTCTGGCTCCTGTGTGAGAGGGGTCTCGGGCTCCTGTGTGTGAGGGGTCTCTGGCTCCTGTGTGTGTGTGTGAGGGGTCTCGTGGCTCCTGTGTGTGTGTGTGTGTGAGGGGTCTCGGGCTCCTGTGTGTGTGTGTGGGGTCTCTGGCTCCTGTGTGTGTGTGTGTGTGTGTGTGTGTGTGTGTGAGGGGTCTCGGGCTCCTGTGTGTGTGTGAGGGGTCTCGGGCTCCTGTGTGTGTGTGTGAGGGGTCTCGGGCTCCTGTGTGTGTGTGAGGGGTCTCGGGCTCCTGTGAGTGTGTGAGGGGTCTCTGGCTCCTGTGTGTGTGTGTGTGTGTGTGAGGGGTTTCGGGCTCCTGTGTGAGAGGGGTCTCGGGCTCCTGTGTGTGTGTGTGAGAGGGGTCTCGGGCTCCTGTGTGAGAGGGGTCTCGGGCTCCTGTGTGAGAGGGGTCTCGGGCTCCTGTGTGTGTGTGTGAGGGGTCTCGGGCTCCTGTGTGTGTGTGTGTGAGGGGTCTCGTGGCTCCTGTGTGTGTGTGTGTGAGGGGTCTCGTGGCTCCTGTGTGTGTGTGAGGGGTCTCGTGGCTCCTGTGTGTGTGTGAGGGGTCTCGGGCTCCTGTGTGTGTGTGTGTGTGTGTGTGTGTGTGAGGGGTCTCGGGCTCCTGTGTGAGTGTGAGGGGTCTCGGGCTCCTGTGTGTGTGTGAGGGGTCTCGGGCTCCTGTGTGTGTGAGGGGTCTCGGGCTCCTGTGTGTGTGTGTGAGGGGTCTCGGGCTCCTGTGTGTGTGTGTGTGAGGGGTCTCTGGCTCCTGTGTGTGTGTGTGTGTGTGTGTGTGAGGGGTCTCGGGCTCCTGTGTGTGTGTGTGTGAGGGGTCTCGGGCTCCTGTGTGTGTGTGTGAGGGGTCTCGTGGCTCCTGTGTGTGTGTGTGTGTGTGAGGGGTCTCTGGCTCGTGTGTGTGTGTGTGTGTGAGGGGTCTCTGGCTCCTGTGTGTGTGTGTGTGTGTGAGGGGTCTCGGGCTCCTGTGTGCGTGTGAGGGGTCTCGGGCTCCTGTGTGTGTGTGTGAGGGGTCTCGGGCTCCTGTGTGTGTGTGTGAGGGGTCTCGGGCTCGTGTGTGTGAGGGGTCTCGGGCTCCTGTGTGTGTGTGAGGGGTCTCGGGCTCCTGTGTGTGTGTGTGTGTGTGAGGGGTCTCTGGCTCCTGTGTGTGTGTGAGGGGTCTCGTGGCTCCTGTGTGTGTGTGTGAGGGGTCTCGGGCTCCTGTGTGTGTGTGTGTGTGAGGGGTCTCGGGCTCCTGTGTGTGTGTGTGTGAGGGGTCTCGGGCTCCTGTGTGTGTGTGAGGGGTCTCGGGCTCCTGTGTGTGAGTGTGAGGGGTCTCGGGCTCCTGTGTGTGTGAGAGAGGGGTCTCGGGCTCCTGTGTGTGTGTGAGGGGTCTCGGGCTGCTGTGTGTGTGAGGGGTCTCAGGCTCCTGTGTGTGTGTGTGAGTGTGAGGGGTCTCTGGCTCCTGTGTGTGTGTGAGGGGTCTCTGGCTCCTGTGTGTGTGTGAGGGGTCTCTGGCTCCTGTGTGTGTGTGAGGGGTCTCTGGCTCCTGTGTGTGTGTGTGAGGGGTCTCGGGCTCCTGTGTGTGTGTGAGGGGTCTCGGGCTCCTGTATGTGTGTGTGTGTGTGTGAGGGGTCTCGGGCTCCTGTGTGTGTGTGAGGGGTCTCTGGCTCCTGTGTGTGTGTGTGTGAGGGGTCTCTGGCTCCTGTGTGTGTGTGAGGGGTCTCTGGCTCCTGTGTGTGTGTGAGGGGTCTCTGGCTCCTGTATGTGAGTGTGTGTGTGAGGGGTCTCTGGCTCCTGTGTGTGAGGGGTCTCGGGCTCCTGTGTGTGTGTGTGAGGGGTCTCTGGCTCCTGTGTGTGTGTGTGTGTGTGAGGGGTCTCTGGCTCCTGTGTGTGTGTGTGTGTGTGAGGGGTCTCGGGCTTCTGTGTGTGTGTGTGAGGGGTCTCGGGCTCCTGTGTGTGTGTGAGAGGGGTCTCGGGCTCCTGTGTGAGAGGGGTCTCGGGCTCCTGTGTGTGAGGGGTCTCGGGCTCCTGTGTGTGTGTGAGGGGTCTCGGGCTTCTGTGTGTGTGTGTGTGTGTGAGGGGTCTCTGGCTCCTGTGTGTGTGTGAGGGGTCTCTGGCTCTGTGTGTGTGTGTGTGTGTGAGGGGTCTCGGGCTCATGTGTGAGAGGGGTCTCGGGCTCCTGTGTGTGAGGGGTCTCGGGCTCCTGTGTGTGCGTGAGGGGTCTCGGGCTTCTGTGTGTGTGTGTGTGTGTGTGAGGGGTCTCGGGCTCCTGTGTGTGTGTGTGAGGGGTCTCGGGCTCCTGTGTGTGTGTGTGAGGGGTCTCTGGCTCCTGTGTGTGTGTGTGTGTGAGGGGTCTCTGGCTCCTGTGTGTGTGTGAGGGGTCTCGGGCTCCTGTGTGTGAGGGGTCTCGGGCTCCTGTGTGAGAGGGGTCTCGGGCTCCTGTGTGTGAGGGGTCTTGGGCTCCTGTGTGTGTGTGTGAGGGGTCTCGGGCTCCTGTGTGTGTGTGTGTGTGTGAGGGGTCTCGTGGCTCCTGTGTGTTTGTGAGGGGTCTCGTGGCTCCTGTGTGTGTGAGGGGTCTCGGGCTTCTGTGTGTGTGTGTGAGGGGTCTCGTGGCTCCTGTGTGTGTGAGGGGTCTCGGGCTTCTGTGTGTGTGTGTGTGTGAGGGGTCTCTGGCTCCTGTGTGTGTGTGTGTGTGTGAGGGGTCTCTGGCTCCTGTGTGTGTGTGAGGGGTCTCGGGCTCCTGTGTGTGTGTGTGTGTGAGGGGTCTCTGGCTCCTGTGTGTGTGTGTGTGTGTGAGGGGTCTCGGGCTCCTGTGTGTGTGTGAGGGGTCTCTGGCTCCTGTGTGTGTGTGTGTGTGTGTGTGTGAGGGGTCTCGGGCTCCTGTGTGTGTGTGTGTGTGTGTGTGAGGGGTCTCTGGCTCCTGTGTGTGTGTGAGGGGTCTCTGGCTCCTGTGTGTGTGTGAGGGGTCTCGGGCTTCTGTGTGTGTGAGGGGTCTCGGGCTTCTGTGTGTGTGTGTGAGGGGTCTCGGGCTCCTGTGTGTGAGTGTGAGGGGTCTCGGGCTCCTGTGTGTGTGTGTGTGTGTGTGTGAGGGGTCTCGGGCTCCTGTGTGTGTGTGAGGGGTCTCTGGCTCCTGTGTGTGTGTGTGAGGGGTCTCTGGCTCCTGTGTGTGTGTGTGTGAGGGGTCTCGGGCTCCTGTGTGTGTGTGTGTGAGGGGTCTCGGGCTCCTGTGTGTGTGTGTGAGGGGTCTCTGGCTCCTGTGTGTGTGTGTTTGTCTGTGTGTGTGTGAGGGGTCTCTGGCTCCTGTGCGTGTGTGTGACTGTGAGGGGTCTCAGGCTCCTGTGTGTGTGTGTTTGTGTGTGTGTGAGGGGTCTCGGGCTCCTGTGTGTGTGTGTGTGAGGGGTCTCTGGCTCCTGTGTGTGTGTGAGGGGTCTCTGGCTCCTGTGTGTGTGTGTGTGTGTGTTTGAGGGGTCTCGGGCTCCTGTGTGTGTGTTAGGGGTCTCTGGCTCCTGTGTGTGTGTGTGTGTGTGTGTGAGGGGTCTCTGGCTCCTGTGTGTTTGTGAGGGGTCTCTGGCTCCTGTGTGTGTGTGTGTTTTTGTGTGTGTGTGAGGGGTCTCTGGCTCCTGTGTGTGTGTGTGTGTGTGTGAGGGGTCTCGGGCTCCTGTGTGTGTGTGAGGGGTCTCTGGCTCCTGTGTGTTTGTGAGGGGTCTCTGGCTCCTGTGTGTGTGTGTGTGAGGGGTCTCGGGCTCCTGTGTGTGTGTGAGGGGTCTCTGGCTCCTGTGTGTGTGTGTGTGAGGGGTCTCGGGCTGCTGTGTGTGAGGGGTCTCGGGCTCCTGTGTGTGTGTGTGTGTGTGTGAGGGGTCTCTGGCTCCTGTGTGTGTGTGAGGGGTCTCGGGCTCCTGTGTGTGTGTGTGTGTGTGTGTGTGTGTGAGGGGTCTCTTGCTCCTGTGCGTGTGTGTGAGTGTGAGGGGTCTCTGGCTCCTGTGTGTGTGTGTGTGAGGGGTCTCTTGCTCCTGTGCGTGTGTGTGAGTGTGAGGGGTCTCGGGCTCCTGTGTGAGAGGGGTCTCGGGCTCCTGTGTGTGAGGGGTCTCTGGCTCCTGTGTGTGTGTGTGTGTGTGTGTGTGTGTGAGGGGTCTCGGGCTCCTGTGTGTGTGACGGGTCTCGGGCTCCTGTGTGTGTGTGTGAGGGGTCTCGGGCTCCTGTGTGTGTGTGTGAGGGGTCTCGTGGCTCCTGTGTGTGTGTGTGTGTGTGTGTGTGTGAGGGGTCTCTGGCTCCTGTGTGTGTGTGTGAGGGGTCTCTGGCTCCTGTGTGTGTGTGTGTGTGAGGGGTCTCTGGCTCCTGTGTGTGTGTGTGAGGGGTCTCGGGCTCCTGTGTGTGTGTGTGAGGGGTCTCGGGCTCCTGTGTGTGTGTGTGAGGGGTCTCGGGCTCGTGTGTGTGTGAGGGGTCTCGGGCTCCTGTGTGTGTGTGAGGGGTCTCGGGCTCCTGTGTGTGTGTGTGAGTGTGAGGGGTCTCTGGCTCCTGTGTGTGTGTGAGGGGTCTCGGGCTCCTGTGTGTGTGTGTGAGGGGTCTCGGGCTCCTGTGTGTGTGTGTGAGGGGTCTCGGGCTCCTGTGTGTGTGTGAGAGGGGTCTCGGGCTCCTGTGTGTGTGTGAGGGGTCTCGGGCTGCTGTGTGTGTGAGGGGTCTCAGGCTCCTGTGTGTGTGTGTGAGGGGTCTCTGGCTCCTGTGTGTGTGTGTGTGAAGGGTCTCGGGCTTCTGTGTGTGTGAGGGGTCTCTGGCTCCTGTGTGTGTGTGTGAGGGGTCTCAGGCTCCTGTGTGTGTGTGTGAGGGGTCTCGGGCTCCTGTGTGTGTGTGTGAGGGGTCTCGGGCTCCTGTGTGTGTGTGTGTGAGGGGTCTCTGGCTCCTGTGTGTGTGTGTGTGAGGGGTCTCTGGCTCCTGTGTGTGCGTGTGTGTGAGGGGTCTCTGGCTCCTGTGTGTGTGTGTGTGTGAGGGGTCTCGGGCTCCTGTGTGTGTGTGTGAGGGGTCTCTGGCTCCTGTGTGTGTGTGTGTGTGAGGGGTCTCGGGCTCCTGTGTGTGTGTGAGGGGTCTCTGGCTCCTGTGTGTGTGTGTGTGTGAGGGGTCTCTGGCTCCTGTGTGTGTGTGAGGGGTCTCGGGCTCCTGTGTGTGTGTGTGAGGGGTCTCAGGCTCCTGTGTGTGTGTGTGAGGGGTCTCTGGCTCCTGTGTGTGTGTGTGTGAAGGGTCTCGGGCTTCTGTGTGTGTGAGGGGTCTCAGGCTCCTGTGTGTGTGTGTGAGGGGTCTCTGGCTCCTGTGTGTGTGTGTGAGGGGTCTCGGGCTCCTGTGTGTGTGTGAGGGGTCTCGGGCTCCTGTGTGTGTGTGTGTGTGTGTGAGGGGTCTCGGGCTCCTGTGTGTGTGTGAGGGGTCTCTGGCTCCTGTGTGTGTGTGTGTGTGTGTGTGTGTGAGGGGTCTCTGGCTCCTGTGTGTGTGTGTGAGGGGTCTCTGGCTCCTGTGTGTGTGTGAGGGGTCTCGGGCTTCTGTGTGTGTGTGTGAGGGGTCTCGGGCTCCTGTGTGTGTGTGAGAGGGGTCTCGGGCTCCTGTGTGTGTGTGTGAGGGGTCTCTGGCTCCTGTGTGTGTGTGAGGGGTCTCTGGCTCCTGTGTGTGTGTGTGTGAGGGGTCTCGGGCTCCTGTGTGTGAGGGGTCTCTGGCTCCTGTGTGTGTGTGTGTGTGTGTGTGTGTGTGTGTGAGGGGTCTCGGGCTCCTGTGTGTGTGTGTGAGGGGTCTCGGGCTCCTGTGTGTGTGTGTGAGGGGTCTCGGGCTCCTGTGTGTGTGTGAGGGGTCTCGGGCTCCTGTGAGTGTGTGAGGGGTCTCGGGCTCCTGTGTGTGTGTGTGTGTGAGGGGTCTCTGGCTCCTGTGTGTGTGTGTGTGAGGGGTTTCGGGCTCCTGTGTGAGAGGGGTCTCGGGCTCCTGTGTGTGAGGGGTCTCGGGCTCCTGTGTGAGAGGGGTCTCGGGCTCCTGTGTGAAAGGGGTCTCGGGCTCCTGTGTGTGAGGGGTCTCGGGCTCCTGTGTGTGTGTGTGAGGGGTCTCGGGCTCCTGTGTGTGTGAGGGGTCTCGGGCTCGTGTGTGTGTGTGAGGGGTCTCGTGGCTCCTGTGTGTGTGTGAGGGGTCTCGTGGCTCCTGTGTGTGTGAGGGGTCTCGTGGCTCCTGTGTGTGTGTGTGTGTGAGGGGTCTCGTGGCTCCTGTGTGTGTGTGAGGGGTCTCGTGGCTCCTGTGTGTGTGTGTGTGTGAGGGGTCTCGGGCTCCTGTGTGTGTGTGTGTGTGTGAGGGGTCTCGTGGCTCCTGTGTGTGTGTGTGTGAGGGGTCTCGGGCTCCTGTGTGAGTGTGAGGGGTCTCGGGCTCCTGTGTGTGTGTGAGGGGTCTCGGGCTCCTGTGTGTGTGAGGGGTCTCGGGCTCCTGTGTGTGTGTGTGAGGGGTCTCGGGCTCCTGTGTGTGTGTGTGTGTGTGTGTGAGGGGTCTCTGTCTCCTGTGTGTGTGTGTGTGTGTGTGAGGGGTCTCTGGCTCCTGTGTGTGTGTGTGTGAGGGGTCTCGGGCTCCTGTGTGTGTGTGTGAGGGGTCTCGTGGCTCGTGTGTGTGTGTGTGTGTGTGAGGGGTCTCTGGCTCCTGTGTGTGTGTGTGTGTGTGTGTGAGGGGTCTCTGGCTCCTGTGTGTGTGTGTGTGTGTGTGTGTGAGGGGTCTCGGGCTCCTGTGTGCGTGTGAGGGGTCTCGGGCTCCTGTGTGTGTGTGTGAGGGGTCTCGGGCTCCTGTGTGTGTGTGTGAGGGGTCTCGGGCTCGTGTGTGTGTGAGGGGTCTCGGGCTCCTGTGTGTGTGTGAGGGGTCTCGGGCTCCTGTGTGTGTGTGTGAGGGGTCTCGGGCTCCTGTGTGTGTGTGAGGGGTCTCGGGCTCCTGTGTGTGTGTGTTTGTGAGTGTGAGGGGTCTCTGGCTCCTGTGTGTGTGTGAGGGGTCTCGTGGCTCCTGTGTGTGTGTGAGGGGTCTCGTGGCTCCTGTGTGTGTGTGTGAGGGGTCTCGGGCTCCTGTGTGTGTGTGAGGGTCTCGGGCTCCTGTGTGTGTGTGTGTGAGGGGTCTCGGGCTCCTGTGTGTGTGTGAGGGGTCTCGGGCTCCTGTGTGTGTGTGTGAGGGGTCTCGGGCTCCTGTGTGTGTGTGAGGGGTCTCGGGCTCCTGTGTGTGTGTGAGGGGTCTCGGGCTGCTGTGTGTGTGAGGGGTCTCAGGCTCCTGTGTGTGTGTGTGAGGGGTCTCTGGCTCCTGTGTGTGTGTGAAGGGTCTCGGGCTTCTGTGTGTGTGAGGGGTCTCAGGCTCCTGTGTGTGTGTGTGAGGGGTCTCTGGCTCCTGTGTGTGTGTGTGAGGGGTCTCGGGCTCCTGTGTGTGTGTGAGGGGTCTCGGGCTCCTGTGTGTGTGTGTGTGTGTGTGTGAGGGGTCTCGGGCTCCTGTGTGTGTGTGAGGGGTCTCTGGCTCCTGTGTGTGTGTGTGTGAGGGGTCTCTGGCTCCTGTGTGTGTGTGTGTGAGGGGTCTCTGGCTCCTGTGTGTGTGTGTGTGAGGGGTCTCTGGCTCCTGTGTGTGCGTGTGTGTGAGGGGTCTCTGGCTCCTGTGTGTGTGTGTGTGTGTGTGAGGGGTCTCTGGCTCCTGTGTGTGTGTGAGGGGTCTCTGGCTCCTGTGTGTGTGTGTGTGAGGGGTCTCGGGCTCCTGTGTGTGTGTGAGGGGTCTCGGGCTCCTGTATGTGAGTGTGAGGGGTCTCGGGCTCCTGTGTGAGAGGGGTCCCGGGCTCCTGTGTGTGAGGGGTCTCGGGCTCCTGTGTGTGTGTGTGAGGGGTCTCTGGCTCCTGTGTGTGTGTGTGTGTGTGTGTGAGGGGTCTCAGGCTCCTGTGTGTGTGTGAGGGGTCTCTGGCTCCTGTGTGTGTGTGTGTGTGTGTGAGGGGTCTCTGGCTCCTGTGTGTGTGTGAGGGGTCTCTGGCTCCTGTGTGTGTGTGAGGGGTCTCGGGCTTCTGTGTGTGTGTGAGGGGTCTCGGGCTCCTGTGTGTGTGAGGGGTCTCGGGCTCCTGTGTGAGAGGGGTCTCGGGCTCCTGTGTGTGTGTGAGGGGTCTCGGGCTTCTGTGTGTGTGTGTGAGGGGTCTCTGGCTCCTGTGTGTGTGTGAGGGGTCTCTGGCTCCTGTGTGTGTGTGTGTGAGGGGTCTCTGGCTCCTGTGTGTGTGTGTGTGAGGGGTCTCTGGCTCCTGTGTGTGTGTGTGTGTGTGTGTGAGGGGTCTCGGGCTCCTGTGTGTGTGTGTGTGAGGGGTCTCGGGCTCCTGTGTGTGTGTGTGTGAGGGGTCTCGGGCTCCTGTGTGTGTGTGTGTGTGAGGGGCCTCTGGCTCCTGTGTGTGTGTGTGTGTGTGTGTGTGTGAGGGGTCTCGGGCTCCTGTGTGAGAGGGGTCTCGGGCTCCTGTGTGTGAGGGGTCTCGGGCTCCTGTGTGAGAGGGGTCTCGGGCTCCTGTGTGTGAGGGGTCTCGGGCTCCTGTGTGTGTGTGTGAGGGGTCTCGGGCTCCTGTGTGTGTGAGGGGTCTCGGGCTCGTGTGTGTGTGTGAGGGGTCTCGTGGCTCCTGTGTGTGTGTGAGGGGTCTCGTGGCTCCTGTGTGTGTGTGAGGGGTCTCGTGGCTCCTGTGTGTGTGTGAGGGGTCTCGGGCTCCTGTGTGTGTGTGAGAGGGGTCCCGGGCTCCTGTGTGTGTGTGTGTGTGTGAGGGGTCTCGGGCTCCTGTGTGTGTGAGTGTGAGGGGTCTCGGGCTCCTGTGTGTGTGAGGGGTCTCGGGCTCCTGTGTGTGTGTGAGGGGTCTCGGGCTCCTCTGTGTGTGAGGGGTCTCGGGCTCTTGTGTGTGTGTGTGAGGGGTCTCGGGCTTGTGTGTGTGTGAGGGGTCTCGGGCTCCTGTGTGTGTGTGAGGGGTCTCGGGCTCCTGTGTGTGTGTGTGTGTGTGAGTGTTAGGGGTCTCTGGCTCCTGTGTGTGTGTGAGGGGTCTCGTGGCTCCTGTGTGTGTGAGGGTTCTCGTGGCTCCTGTGTGTGTGTGTGAGGGGTCTCGGGCTCCTGTGTGTGTGTGAGGGGTCTCGGGCTCCTGTGTGTTTGTGGGGGGGGGGGGGGGGTCTCGGGCTCCTGTGTGAGTGTGAGGGGTCTCGGGCTCCTGTGTGTGTGTGAGGGGTCTCGGGCTCCTGTGTGTGTGTGTGAGAGGGGTCTCGGGCTGCTGTGTGTGTGTGAGAGGGGTCTCGGGCTGCTGTGTGTGTGTGTGAGGGGTCTCGGGCTCCTGTGTGTGTGTGAGGGGTCTCAGGCTCCTGTGTGTGTGTGTGAGAGGGGTCTCGGGCTGCTGTGTGTGAAGGGTCTCGGGCTTCTGTGTGTGTGAGGGGTCTCAGGCTCCTGTGTGTGTGTGTGTGTGAGGGGTTTTTGGCTCCTGTGTGTGTGTGAGGGGTCTCGGGCTTCTGTGTGTGTGTGTGAGGGGTCTCGGGCTCCTGTGTGTGTGTGAGGGGTCTCGGGCTCCTGTGTGTGTGTGTGTGTGAGGGGTCTCTGGCTCCTGTGTGTGTGTGTGTGTGTGAGTGAGGGGTCTCTGGCTCGTGTGTGTGTGTGTGAGGGGTCTCTGGCTCCTGTGTGTGTGTGTGTGAGGGGTCTCTGGCTCCTGTGTGTGTGTGTGAGGGGTCTCGGGCTCCTGTGTGTGTGTGAGGGGTCTCTGGCTCCTGTGTGTGTGTGTGTGTGTGTGTGTGAGGGGTCTCGGGCTCCTGTGTGTGTGTGTGTGTGTGTGTGTGTGAGGGGTCTCTGGCTCCTGTGTGTGTGTGAGGGGTCTCTGGCTCCTGTGTGTGTGTGAGGAGTCTCGGGCTTCTGTGTGTGTGAGGGGTCTCGGGCTTCTGTGTGTGTGTGTGTGTGTGTGTGTGAGGGGTCTCTGGCTCCTGTGTGTGTGTGAGGGGTCTCTGGCTCCTGTGTGTGTGTGTGAGGGGTCTCTGGCTCCTGTGTGTGTGTGTGTGTGAGGGGTCTCTGGCTCCTGTGTGTGTGTGTGTGTGAGGGGTCTCTGGCTCCTGTGTGTGTGTGTGAGGGGTCTCTGGCTCGTGTGTGTGTGTGTGTGTGTGAGGGGTCTCTGGCTCCTGTGTGTGTGTGAGGGGTCTCTGGCTCCTGTGTGTGTGTGTGAGGGGTCTCTGGCTCCTGTGTGTGTGTGTGTGTGAGGGGTCTCTGGCTCCTGTGTGTGTGTGTTTGTGTGTGTGAGGGGTCTCTGGCTCCTGTGTGTGTGTGTTTGTCTGTGTGTGTGTGAGGGGTCTCTGGCTCCTGTGCGTGTGTGTGACTGTGAGGG
>NW_027209381.1:0-10000 GCF_027789765.1 Dendropsophus ebraccatus | reverse complement strand
TAGGTTGAGGCGGTGTAGTTTTCCCCTTGGTGTAGGCGGTGTGATTGGTTGCAGAGGATTTGTCCTCCGTGTCTGTGCTTTGTGTACACAGGATGTGAGGGGGATTGTGGGTTTGATTCTCCTCACAGACACTGAGGGTAAATACACTGCATCCAGTCTCATGGCTTAGATGAAAGGATAAAGTAAACAGCGTCACCTTAAAGGGGCTCTCCAGTGCTACAAAAAACATGGCCACTTTTACCCCACTCTTGTCTGCAGACTGGTTGGGGTTTGAAATTCAGTTCCATTGAAGTAAATAGAACTTAACTGCAAACCGCACCTGACCTGGAGACAAGAGTGGGGTAAAAGTGGCCATGTTTTTGTAGCGCTGGATAACCCCTTTAAGAAAAACTTTGACCATGAAGAGGCTCAATCTTCTCATGTGAAGTCAGATGCCTTCCTCACTCTGGATTCAGAGGACTCCCTGTTATTCTTGGACATCATCATTGATGAAGTGAAGCGTGTGGAGTTGATGGCTTTTGAGCCGCTACACTTGTCTCTACTTCAGTGCTTCTCAATTCCAGTCCTCAGGCCGCACCAACAGCTCGTGGTTTGAGGATATCCCATACAAAGGACACCTGTGCTAATACCTGCGACAGCAGAAACTGATGCAGCAGCGACCATGCTAAGGTAGTTTTACTGCTGTGTTCCAATCAGGTCATTGTTAAGGCTTTGCCTATAGTTTTCTGTTCTTTGTTTTCTATTTCTGCAGGTCTGATTTATGCCTGCTCTTACCTGAACACCTGACTACTGTACTGAAGGAGAGCTGAGTGCCACTTTAGCTCTGCTATAACATGTGGCTTTTATAAGGTTAACAAAACAATATTGTCTTCTCTAGCAATCTAATGTTTTATTCTTTTTATTATTCTTATTTGGTAAAAGTCAAAGTTCTTGGAGAATGCGGGCATCGATCCCGCTACCTCTCACATGCTAAGCCTGTGATATAATACCTGTCATGGTTTGAGGATATCCCATACACCTGTGATAATACCTGATGTACAGAGTATAATTATATCACCTGTGCTAATACCGGATGTACAGAGTATGATTATATCACCTGTGATAGTACCTGATGTACAGAGTATGATTATATCACCTGTGCTAATACCTAATGGACTGAGTATAATTATATCACCTGTGCTAATACCTGATGGACTGAGTATAATTATATCACCTGTGCTAATACCTCATGTACAGAGTATAATTATATCACCTGTGCTAATATCTGATGGACTGAGTATAATTATATCACCTGTGCTAATACCTGATGTACAGAGTATAATTATATCACCTGTGCTAATACCTGATGTACAGAGTATAATTATATCACCTGTGCTAATATCTGATGGACTGAGTATAATTATATCACCTGTGCTAATACCTGATGTACAGAGTATAATTATATCACCTGTGCTAATATCTGATGGACTGAGTATAATTATATCACCTGTGCTAATACCTGATGTACAGAGTATAATTATATCACCTGTGCTAATACCTGATGTACGGAGTATAATTATATCACCTGTGCTAATACCTGATGTACAGAGTATAATTATATCACCTGTGCTAATACCTGATGGACTGAGTATAATTATATCACCTGTGCTAATACCTGATGTACAGAGTATAATTATATCACCTGTGCTAATACCTGATGTACAGAGTATAATTATATCACCTGTGCTAATACCTGATGGACTGAGTATAATTATATCACCTGTGCTAATACCTGCTGTACAGAGTATAATTATATCACCTGTGCTAATACCTGATGGACTGAGTATAATTATATCACCTGTGCTAATACCTGATGTACTGAGTATAATTATATCACCTGTGATAGTACCTGATGGACTGAGTATAATTATATCACCTGTGCTAATACCTGCTGTACAGAGTATAATTATATCACCTGTGCTAATACCTGATGGACTGAGTATAATTATATCACCTGTGCTAATACCTGATGTACTGAGTATAATTATATCACCTGTGCTAATACCTGATGGACTGAGTATAATTATATCACCTGTGCTAATACCTGATGGACTGAGTATAATTATATCACCTGTGCTAATACCTGATGTACGGAGTATAATTATATCACCTGTGCTAATACCTGATGGACTGAGTATAATTATATCACCTGTGCTAATACCTGATGGACTGAGTATAATTATATCACCTGTGCTAATACCTGATGTACAGAGTATAATTATATCACCTGTGCTAATACCTGATGTACAGAGTATAATTATATCACCTGTGCTAATACCTGATGGACAGAGTATAATTATATCACCTGTGCTAATACCTGATGTACAGAGTATAATTATATCACCTGTGCTAATACCTGATGTACAGAGTATAATTATATCACCTGTGATAATACCTGATGTACAGAGTATAATTATATCACCTGTGCTAATACCTGATGTACTGAGTATAATTATATCACCTGTGCTAATACCTGATGTACTGAGTATAATTATATCACCTGTGCTAATACCTGATGGACTGAGTATAATTATATCACCTGTGATAGTACCTGATGTACAGAGTATGATTCTATCACCTGTGCTAATACCTGATGGACTGAGTATAATTATATCACCTGTGATAGTACCTGATGTACAGAGTATGATTCTATCACCTGTGCTAATACCTGATGGACTGAGTATAATTCTATCACCTGTGCTAATACCTGATGGACTGAGTATAATTATATCACCTGTGATAATACCTGATGGACTGAGTATAATTATATCACCTGTCCAATACTAAGGAAATCCTCAAACCATGAGCTGTGGGTGCGGCCTGAGGCCTGGAGTGGAGAAGCTCTGATCTACTAAATTGCGTCACATTCTTTCAGTCCCATCATTGTGAGGAACCTCTTGTATCTAGTGGTGGGTCAGTGACGGCATCGCCTAATGCAGTGTTTCTCCACCTTTTCAGGCCAAGTACCCCCATGCTCCAGCCGAGTACCCCCAACGATGCCATCCATTAATAACATTGCCCAGGGTAGATTTACATGTACGTTTCACAGCAAAATCCACTGTACTGTTATGGCCTATGGCTCTGCATTCTCACAGAGGATTTTCAATCTGCTGCGAGAATGTAGCCGCTGCCTATTTACCTAATTTGCTGCCGGCCCTTAACAGATCATACTTACCTCCCTGTACTCCCACCTGCTTCTCTGGCTCCCAGCTCACTGACAGCCCGCTCATCCAATCAGTGGCTACGGTGGGACTGTGCACTGATTGGCTGAGCAGGCTGTCAGTAAACCGGGTGCCAGAGAAGCAGGTGGGATATATCCCACAGAGATGGATATGTCCCCCTGGAGCCAGATACCTCCCCCCATGTAGTCAAGAGGCCTTCTTCTATGTAGCCAGATATCTCCCCTATGTAGCCAGATACCCCTTATATGTAGCCAGATACCCCTTATATGTAGCCAGATACCCCTTATATGTAGCCAGATACCCCTTATATGTAGCCAGATACCTCTTATATGTAGCAAGATATCTCCACTATGTAGCCAGATACCCCTTATATGTAGCCAGATACCCCTTATATGTAGCAAGATATCTCCCCATGTAGCCAGATACCTCCTCCCCATGTAGTCAGATACCTCCTCCCCATGTAGTCAGATACCTCCCCCCATGTAGCCAAATACTTCCTGACCATGTAGTCAGATACCTCCCCCATGTAGTCAGATACCTCCTCCCCCATGTAATCAGATACCTCCTCCCCCATGTAGTCAGATACCTCCCCCATGTAGTCAGATACCTCCTCCCCATGTAGTCAGATACCTCCCCCCATGTAGTCAGATACCTCCCCCCATCATAGTCAGATACCTCCCCCCTATGTAGTCAGATACCTCCCCCTATGTAGTCAGATACCTCCCCCATGTAGTCAGATACCTCCTCCCCATGTAGTCAGATACCTCCCCCTATGTAGTCAGATACCTCCCCCTATATAGTCAGATACCTCCTCCCCATGTAGCCAGATACCTCCTCCCCATGTAGTCAGATACCTCCCCCCTTGCAGCCAGACATCTCCCCATGTAGTCAGATACCTGCCCCCATGTAGTCAGATACCTCCCCCTATGTAGTCAGATACCTCCTCCCCATGTAGTCAGATACCTCCTCCATGTAGCCAGATACCTCCCCCTATGTAGTCAGATACCTCCCCCATGTAGTCAGATACCTCCCCCCCATGTAGTCAGATACCTCCTCCTATGTAGTCAGATACCTCCCCCCATGTAGTCAGATACCTCCCCCTATGTAGTCAGATACCTCCCCCCATGTAGTCAGATACCTCCCCATGTAGTCAGATATCTCCCCTATGTAGTCAGATACCTCCCCCTATGTAGTCAGATACCTCCTCCTATGTAGTCAGATACCTCCCCCCATGTAGTCAGATACCTCCTCCCCATGTAGTCAGATACCTCCCCCCCATGTAGCCAGATACCTCCCCCCTATGTAGTCAGATACCTCCTCCCCATGTAGTCAGATACCTCCCCCATGTAGTCAGATACCTCCCCCTATGTAGTCAGATACCTCCCCCATGTAGTCAGATACCTCCCCCATGTAGTCAGATACCTCCCCCTATGTAGTCAGATACCTCCCCCCCATGTAGTCAGATACCTCCCCCATGTAGTCAGATACCTCCTCCCCATGTAGTCAGATACCTCCTCCCCATGTAGTCAGATACCTCCTCCCCATGTAGTCAGATACCTCCCCCTATGTAGTCAGATACCTCCTCCCCATGTAGTCAGATACCTCCCCCCATGTAGCCAGATACCTCCACCATGTAGTCAGATACCTCCCCCTATGTAGTCAGATACCTCCCCCGTGTAGTCAGATACCTCCCCCCATGTAGTCAGATACCTCCTCCTATGTAGTCACATACCTACCCCCATGTAGTCAGATACCTCCCCCTATGTAGTCAGATACCTCCCCCCATGTAGTCAGATACCTCCCTCTATGTAGTCAGATACCTCCCCCCCTGTAGTCAGATACCTCCCCCCATGTAGTCAGATACCTCCCCCTATGTAGTCAGATATCTCCCCCCTATGTAGTCAGATACCTCCCCCCATGTAGTCAGATACCTCCCCCTATGTAGTCAGATATCTCCCCCCTATGTAGTCAGATACCTCCCCCATGTAGTCAGATACCTACCCCCATGTAGTCAGATACCTCCCCCCTATGTAGTCAGATACCTCCCCCTATGTAGTCAGATACCTCCCCCTATGTAGTCAGATACCTCCCCCCATGTAGTCAGATACCTCCCCCCATGTAGTCAGATACCTCCCCTATGTAGCCAGATACCTCCCCCCATGTAGTCAGATACCTCCCCCATGTAGTCAGATACCTCCCCCTATGTAGTCAGATACCTCCTCCATGTAGTCAGATACCTCCTCCCCCATGTAGTCAGATACCTCCCCCCATGTAGTCAGATACCTCCTCCCCCATGTAGTCAGATACCTCCTCTCCATGTAGTCAGATACCTCCCCCTATGTAGCCAGATACCTCCCCCTATGTAGTCAGATACCTCCCCCTATGTAGCCAGATACCTCTCCCCCATGTAGTCAGATACCTCCCCCCCCATGTAGTCACATACCTCCCCCTATGTAGTCAGATACCTCCTCCCCATGTAGTCAGATACCTCCCCCCATGTAGCCAAATACTTCCTGACCATGTAGTCAGATACCTCCCCCATGTAGTCAGATACCTCCCCCATGTAGTCAGATACCTCCTCCCCCATGTAGTCAGATACCTCCTCCCCCATGTAGTCAGATACCTCCTCCCCCATGTAGTCAGATACCTCCCCCATGTAGTCAGATACCTCCTCCCCATGTAGTCAGATACCTCCCCCCATGTAGTCAGATACCTCCCCCCATCATAGTCAGATACCTCCCCCCTATGTAGTCAGATACCTCCCCCTATGTAGTCAGATACCTCCCCCTATGTAGTCAGATACCTCCCCCCATGTAGTCAGATACCTCCCCCCATCATAGTCAGATACCTCCCCCATGTAGTCAGATACCTCCCCCTATGTAGTCAGATACCTCCCCCTATGTAGTCAGATACCTCCCCCCCATGTAGTCAGATACCTCCCCCCATGTAGTCAGATACCTCCTCCTATGTAGTCAGATACCTCCCCCCATGTAGTCAGATACCTCCCCCTATGTAGTCAGATACCTCCCCCTATGTAGTCAGATACCTCCTCCTATGTAGTCAGATACCTCCCCCCATGTAGTCAGATACCTCCTCCATGTAGCCAGATACCTACCCCCATGTAGTCAGATACCTCCTCCTCCTGTAGTCAGATACCTCCCCCTATGTAGTCAGATACCTCCCCCTATGTAGTCAGATACCTCCTCCCCATGTAGTCAGATACCTCCTCCATGTAGCCAGATACCTCCCCCTATGTAGTCAGATACCTCCCCCATGTAGTCAGATACCTCCTCCATGTAGTCAGATACCTCCTCCCCCATGTAGTCAGATACCTCCTCCCCATGTAGTCAGATACCTCCTCCCCATGTAGTCAGATACCTCCTCCCCATGTAGTCAGATACTTTCCCCCCATGTAGTCAGATACCTCCCCCTATGTAGTCAGATACCTCCTCCCCATGTAGTCAGATACCTCCCCCATGTAGTCAGATACCTCCCCCTATGTAGTCAGATACCTCCCCCATGTAGTCAGATACCTCCCCTATGTAGTCAGATACCTCCCCCCATGTAGTCAGATACCTCCCCCATGTAGTCAGATACCTTTCCCATGTAGTCAGATACCTCCCCCCATGTAGTCAGATACCTCCACCATGTAGTCAGATACCTCCCCCTATGTAGTCAGATACCTCCCCCATGTAGTCAGATACCTCCCCCTATGTAGTCAGATACCTCCTCCCCATGTAGTCAGATACCTCCCCCCCATGTAGTCAGATACCTCCCCCTATGTAGTCACATACCTTCCCCTATGTAGTCAGATACCTCCCCCCCATGTAGTCAGATACCTCCCCCCATCATAGTCAGATACCTTCCCCTATGTAGTCAGATACCCCCCCCCCAATGTAGTCAGATACCTCCTCCCCATGTAGTCAGATACCTCCTCCCCATGTAGTCAGATACCTCCCCCGTGTAGTCAGATACCTCCCCCCCATGTAGTCAGATACCTCCTCCCCATGTAGTCAGATACCTCCTCCTATGTAGTCACATACCTACCCCCATGTAGTCAGATACCTCCCCCCTATGTAGTCACATACCTCCCCCCCATGTAGTCAGATACCTCCCCCCCATGTAGTCAGATACCTCCTCCCCATGTAGTCAGATACCTCCCCCGTGTAGTCAGATACCTCCCCCCCATGTAGTCAGATACCTCCTCCTATGTAGTCACATACCTACCCCCATGTAGTCAGATACCTCCCCCTATGTAGTCAGATACCTCCCCCCATGTAGTCAGATACCTCCCCCTATGTAGTCAGATACCTCCCCCATGTAGTCAGATATCTCCCCCCTATGTAGTCAGATACCTCCCCCCATGTAGTCAGATACCTCCCCCTATGTAGTCAGATATCTCCCCCCTATGTAGTCAGATACCTCCCCCTATGTAGTCAGATACCTCCCCCCCATGTAGTCAGATACCTCCCCCTATGTAGTCAGATACCTCCCCCTATGTAGTCAGATACCTCCTCCCCATGTAGTCAGATACCTCCCCCTATGTAGCCAGATAGCTCCCCCTATGTAGTCAGATACCTCCCCCTATGTAGCCAGATACCTCCCCATGTAGCCATATATCACTTTTCCTTTTTTTCTCCATCTGGCCCAGACCACCATGATGATTTCTTGCAGCTACAATTCATCTCTTGCCAGAGAACCTGCCAAACCTCTTAGGCGTCACAGTTTTCCTTTAACTTCCCTCCCTTTTTCCTACCCATAGGCTCCCATACAGTAATAATTCTGCTGTTTGGTGTCATGTGCTGTAAAGTGAGTAGGTGTGTGGGTTGTCCCCGTATTTAGGATCCCTCATTTAAAAATAATATCCCCTTCTATGACCCCCCATATAGTAATAATGCCTCCTGCCCTGCCCCCATAGTAATGCCCACCATTCTACTCCCTCCCCCTCCTGCCCCAACAAACAAAAAAAAAATTCATACTCACGTTATCCGCCCATGGAGGGGGGGGGGGGTCTTCCTCTCTTTTCCAGCCTCCGAGCCACAAGGAGATTAAGGTAGTAAGGTCTGAGGGGGAAAAGAAGGATAGAGGAGGTGAAGGGGGAGAGGAAGAGAAAGAAGGTGAAGGGGGGAGAGGAAGAGAGAGGAGGTGAAGGGGGGAGAGGAAGAGAAAGAAGGTGAAGGGGGGAGAGGAAGAGAGAGGAGGTGAAGGGGGGAGAGGAAGAGAAAGAAGGTGATGGGGGGAGAGGAGGAGAGAGGAGGTGAAGAAGGGAGAGGAAGAGAAAGAAGGTGAAGGGGGGAGAGGAGGAGAGAGGAGGTGAAGGGGGGAGAGGAGGAGAGAGGAGGTGAAGGGGGGAGAGGAAGAGAAAGAAGGTGAAGGGGGGAGAGGAGGTGAAGGGGGGAGAGGAAGAGAAAGAAGGTGAAGGGGGGAGAGGAGGAGAGAGGAGGTGAATGGGAGAGAGGAGGTGAAGGGGGGAGAGGAGGAGAGAGGAGGTGAATGGGGGAGAGGAGGAGAGGGGAGGTGAATGGGGGAGAGGAAGAGAGAGGAGGTGAAGAAGGGAGAGGAGGAGAGAGGAGGTGAAGGGGGGAGAGGAGGAGAGAGGAGGTGAAGGGGGGGAGAGGAAGAGAGAGGAGGTGAAGGGGGGAGAGGAGGAGAGAGGAGGTGAATGGGGGAGAGGAGGAGAGAGGGAGGTGAAGGGGGAGAGGAAGAGAAAGAAGGTGAAGGGGGGAGAGGAGGAGAGAGGAGGTGAAGGGGGGAGAGGAAGAGAAAGAAGGTGAAGGGGGGAGAGGAGGAGAGAGGAGGTGAATGGGAGAGAGGAGGTGAAGGGGGGAGAGGAGGAGAGAGGAGGTGAATGGGGGAGAGGAGGAGAGGGGAGGTGAATGGGGGAGAGGAAGAGAGAGGAGGTGAAGGGGGGAGAGGAGGAGAGAAGGAGGTGAAGGGGGGAGAGGAGAAGAGAGGAGGTGAAGGGGGGGAGAGGAGGAGAGAGAGGTGAAGGGGGGAGAGGAGGAGAGAGGAGGTGAATGGGGGAGAGGAGGAGAGAGGAGGTGAAGGGGGAGAGGAAGAAGAAAGAAGGTGAAGGGGGGAGAGGACGGAGAGAGGAGGTGAAGGGGAGAGGAAGAGAAAGAAGGTGAAGGGGGAGAGGAATAGAGAGGAGGTGAAGGGGGGAGAGGAAGAGAAAGGAGGTGAAGGGGGGAGAGGAAGAGAAAGAAGGTGAAGGGGGGAGAGGAAGAGAAAGGGAGGATGAATGGGGAGAGTAAGAGAAAGAAGGTGAAGGGGGAGAGGAGGAGAGAGGAGGAGAAGGGGGGAGAGGAAGAGAAAGAAGGTGAAGGGGAGAGGAGGAGGTGAAGGGGGGAGAGGAGGAGAGAGGAGGTGAAGAAGGGAGAGGAAGAGAGGGGAGGTGAATGGGGGGAGGAGGAGAGAGGAGGTGAAGAAGGGAGAGGAGAGAAGAGGAGGTGAAGGGGGGAGAGGAGGAGAGAGGAGGTGTGCAAGGGGGGAGAGGAGGAAGAGAGGAGGTGAATGGGAGAGGAGGAGAGAGGAGGTGAAGAAGGGAGTGGAGAAGAGAGGAGGTGAGGTGGGAGAGGAGGAGAGGGAGGGAAGGGGTGAGAGGAGGAGAGAGGAGGTGGAAGGGGGAGAGGAGGAGAGCGGAGTTGAAGTGGGGAGAGGAGGAGAGAGGAGGTGCATGGGGGAGAGGAGGAGAGAGGAGGTGAAGGGGGGAGAGAGGAGAGAGGAGTGAAGGGGGGAGAGGAGGACGAGAGGAGGTGAAGGGAGAGAGGAGGTGAAGG
>NW_027209380.1:0-25406 GCF_027789765.1 Dendropsophus ebraccatus | reverse complement strand
TGCTGGTGTCATCTGTGGGGGGTCTCGACTGTCACACATTTCTAGGCACCCGCTGGAACTGTTAGGAATGGCGCTGTGCTTTGATCCGACAATTAACCATTTAGATGCTGCAGTCATTGCACCCGCAGTATCTAACAGGTTTATGCTATGTTCCCTTAACAGCGTGTTTTTTTTTCCCATTTCGCGGACGTTCTTTGGATGGCTTCTTTTAGGCACAAAAACACAGCCATTTTATGCAAATTATGGCCGCATCTGCATTTTGGCAGCCAAAAAAGATGTGTGGGAACATAGCCTTACAGCTCATACCAACTCATAAAAAGGTCTTAGCTGTTCAGCCAGAAAATACATTTCTATCTGTTAATGATACATGCTATCTTATGTGGTGGTGTTGTTTTTCTTCCATTAGGCCCTTCTGATTGGAAAGGCTCAAGGGGTAAGTGCTTGAATACAAACTGATATTAACTTACTATTTATTCTCTTTTATCTCAGATTTATTTTTTACCAGTTTAGCAATATGATTTTGCATCATTTCTTTCTGTTGTAGAGTGACGGAGATACTGCTGACGCACAAGGCTCCTATCTGAAAGGTTAATTCTTACTTAATCACTTGTTACTTGTCACAGATTTTTTTAATGATTTTTCCTTGGGCTTTAAAAAAATACACCTCCAAATTTTGTCCTGTTCTTCTTTGTGGCCTTTCTTTTAAAAACCAGTGTTTTAGTTCTAGCTTTTTGTTAATGTTTTCCCCATAACAATCATGTGATACGATACCCTCTACAAACATCACTGATCTACAGTATTTCTGTGCGAATGGAGTGATCTGCGATTGTCACTGCAACTACATTTGACAGAGCCTGCAGTGTGTTAGATGATGATCCCTGAGCCGCATGGTGCCCCTGCTTTATTTAAAGGGAAACTATCAACAGGTTAGACTAATCTAGCCTGCTGACAGCCCACTATTGTGCAGGAGACGCTGAGGATGAAGGTATATCTCTTACCTTCATCCTCTGCACCGTTCCGGTGGCCGGCTGGGGGCAGTCAGCGTATGAGGCGGGCAGTGCTTGTCACGGTGCCCCAGTGCTCCTAACAGTCTTACTGGGACTGTGAAAGCAACTGCACCAAAACAACACAGTGGAGGAACGTAAGACATACCTTCATCCTTGGTGTCTCCTGTACAATAGGGGGCTATGCAAGGTTAGATTTGCCTAAACTGCTGATAGTTCCCCTTTAAGTTGCCATGTTAAGAAGTGTAACCTTTCAGTCCCTAGACTATAGGGGAGATATGGGCTGCTACACACAACCATCTTTGAGCTAAGGAACTACATTATAAGAGTTTGTAGGGACATTAAGATTGATGCTAAACATTGCATCCCATCTGCATCAAAACAGGTGGGACACAATGGTAGGGGATCTGTTTTAACCCTGCTTGTTGCTGAATTTGCTCTAGCGATACGCAAAGACACAGGAAGCTCTTGACCCAGTGAGAAAAATGTACACCTCACATGTTATAATAGTGGATAGGTGTAGTATTTTATGTTAAAGCGACTCTGTACCCACAATCTGTCCCCCCCAAACCACTTGTACCTTAGGATAGCTGCTTTTAATCCAAGATCTGTCCTGGGGTCCGTTCGGCAGGTGATGCAGTTATTGTCTTAAAAACAATTTTTAATCCGCTAGCGCTGTGTCTAACGGCCGGGGCTTACATTTGTATATGCATTAGGCTGGCACCACCTCTCTGTCCTTCCTCCCCACCCTCCTCATCATTAGGAATGATCCAGGAACATTACTGGGTTGGGCTTTGCACAGGTGTATTAACGATCCAGCCCATGTTTATTTACACACAGGTGGGGAATAGGAAGCAATCTGCCTGGAGCATTCCTAATGATGAGGAGGGTGGGGCAGGAAGGACAGAGAGGTTGTGCCAGCCTAATGCATATACAAATGTAAGCCCCGGCCGTTAGACACAGCGCTGCTGGATTAAAAGTTGTTTTTATGACAATAAATGCATCACCTGCCGAACGGACCCCAGGACAGATCTTGGATTAAAAGCCGCTATCTGAAGGTACAAGTGGTTTGGGGGGGGGTCAGATTGTTTGTACAAAGTCGCTTTAAATGCTCACTGTTGTTTCAACACACTTTGCAGCAGTTCACTTTGTAATATATCTTATCAGAACAATGTAGTGTTTGAGGAGGGGGCCTTGAGGTCCGGCAATGGTTTAGCAAGCTCAGGATTTTGAAGTTATTTAAGGGGTTGTCCAGTCAGCATGTATTATAGATAGATAGATATGCTCAGGAAGGGGGTAATGAAAAAATAAGAATATACATTTATTTCCCTTACCTGCACCACTGCTGGTATTACAGAGCTCCGGCCCTTGCTGTGTTACATGTATAGGTTTGGGGATGTGAGGGTATAGATGTATTATATCTATTGTAACTTATATTAGGGAGAGTTAGGTGTGCATAGAGCATGCTGCCCTGTGCTGAATGATGATTTAAAAAGTGCAGACAAGGAGTGAATGTATCGAACTACTGTAGCAGGAGTGCTGTGGAAGAGTAGTAGGCACAGTGGGACGACGGAGGACGGAGAACTCTGGGGATTGTATTACTGAGCAATTGCTCAAACAAGATATGCATTTAGGTACAGAATACAGAACTACAACCACTAAAACTAATGAATTTTTAGTGGTTTTAGATCTGGGACAGATGGGTATGCAATGCTATCTGCTTCTGTGGCATGTTTATTTTTTATTACCTGATGCCAGAATACTTCATTAATGGCTGAAACTGGACAAGATGTTGTGTTACATTTATTATGATTATTATGTTTGGAGAATAGCATTGAATTAAAATAATGGAATATTATTTTCATCTTCAGGTATATAAATATGGAATATACCTGGCAGTGTGTAGAATTTCTTAATGATAATATTCCTAAGACAGAAATTGTTTTCTGATTTTTTTTTTTATCCTGTCATAATTAAAGCTATTATCCAGTCCAAGTGAAAACAGAACCAAGTGATGACTCTGGTATTTACTTTATATAAACTCTCCTCCTTACATTATCAAACAATTACATTTTATCAATTGGCTCAGATCACATATCAGGAAAAGATGCAAGGCCCAAAAGCTTGCCCCATGGCTGCTTATCTGTAGCTGCAACTGACAGTAATATGTTAAGGACTCTGCAAGGTTTTTGTGACACTAATGCCCCACCAAAAAAAACCATCAATTTCACTATTTATTTACCATGCGCAATGATAAACATGGTGTTTTTTTGTGTGTTGCACAAGTGCAGCAAACCAGTATGTATGGTTCCTTTTTTTACTTTGTAAGGCTGGGTTCACACTACGTATATTTCAGTCAGTATTGTGGTCCTCATAAGGCAACAAATTCAGGAGTGGATTATAAACACAGAAAGGATCTGTTCACACCATGTTGAAATTGAGTGGATGGCTGCCATTTAAAGGAATCTGTCACCCCCCGTGCCGGGGTGATAGGCTCCCGACCCCCCGTTAGAGCCCCCTATACTTACCTAATCCCGCCGGTCCCGCTTCTGGAGGTGGTCGGGTGATGAGATCTCAGCGCTGCAGCACGGCGCGGCGCGCTGAGAGATGAGTCCACCGCTCATAGAGAATGACGGAGCGCTGGACTCTCCTGTCATTCTCTGTGGGTGTTGACTCATCTCTCAGCGCGCGCGCCGGGCTGCAGCGGCTGAGATCTTCATCACCCGACCACCTCCAGAAGCGGGACCCGGCGGGATTAGGTAAGTATAGGGGGCTCTAACGGGGGGTCGGGAGCCTGTCATCTGGCACGGGGGGTGACAGGTTCCCTTTAAGGCAAATATTTGCTGTTATTTTAAACAACGGCTGTTATATTGAAATAATGGCAGTTATTTACTGTTATATGGCGGCCATCACTCAATTTCAACATTGTGTGAGCAGATCCTTTCTGTGTTTTTAATCCACTCCTGGTTTGGTTGCAATATGAGGACCACAATACTGACTGAAATATACGTAGTGTGAACCCAGCCTTAATGTGTTTAATGGAAAAAAAAGATAGTTTTACGTTGCTGCATCTTGACAGCCTTCTTTTGTGGGAGTTGTAGGATTTTTATTGGCACTATTTTTTGGTATTTAAAATTTATTGATTAGCATTTATTTGTTGTTTTTTTTGTGGAGTTAGTAATTCTGCAATGGGTTTCTTTGCAATGTTTTTTTATGTAATAAATGTTAAACATGCTATGATTTAATTACATAAATTTATGAAAAATGTGTGTTTTAATAATAGAAAATTCATTGGGCCTACATCAGTGTCCATAAAGCATGAGGCTGATGATAAGGAATACTATCAATTCAGATTCCAAGGTATGGTGATCCTTTTATTTATTTTTAATATATTTTGTCATATATGAGTAGGTAAATGCTTTAAAGGGGTATTTGACCTCAGGTAGTATACATGCCGAATCATCCTCCTCCTGGAGACTAACCATTTGTTCCATACTTGTTATTACCTTTCAGTCTCCTTCCCAGTTTGAGTTGCTGCTTTCTGTTGAAGACACAGAAACTGTCTGTGAGTCCCCCCCTCCCTACTGAGACGGCTCATGTAAACACATGTAAACAGCTCTCTGGCTGACTGTATCAGCACTCTGTAATCCAGGAAGGATTAATCATAATGAGGTCATCAGTAACCTCAGATTAAGGGTGCATTCACACGTACATGATCTGCAGCAGATCCGCACCAGATTTGATGGCCTAGATTTGATTTGCTTTGAATCTGCAACTTCAAATCTGCGCCATCAAATCTACTGCAGATCTGGACGCGTGTGAACGCACTCTAACACTCCCAACATCAGAGACAGTAGGCCAGGGAGACTGTTTACTTGAACTGCCTCGAAAGGGAGGTGGGAGGGAAACTGAGAGAACAGTCACCCACCAGTTTTCTGTGCCTTCAGTAGAAGGCAGCAGCTCAGAACTGGGAGAAGGAGACAGATTCACTGGCCAGTGGCATACAGACAGAGGCCCATAGCACAGGAAGCTTGTTGTGTAGATAGTAGCTGGCAACCATTACAGTAAACTAAATAGCAAAGTCAAAAAGTTTTTTTATTGTTTAATGTTAATAATTCATGTCATAATGAAATCTTGCCTTAGTGAATAAAAATAACTAATTACAAACATATAGCAGTGATATCAGCTAAACATTCTGTTTTCTACTAGGACATTGTTATGGAGAAGAACCTGATAAAGCAGCAGAAGTGGAACACTCTGGAGGTTAGAAAATAATTACATTGCGTAAACTATAAAAGCTACACATAAAACCGCACTCATGCTTTGTAAAGTGATAATATTATGTCCCTGTCCTTGAAGTTGTTTTTTTTATACTACATGGCTATGGAAGCAGCTGATTGACATCTCTATGAGCACACCCTAATGCTTCTCTACCAGTGACTCTCCCAGTTTAACTGGACATAAGATACCTGTAGGTTATTATTATACACACATGCTTGGTCAGTGTAAAAGATGGCTTGGTTACTTATGCACATCTTCCATACACTGTACTGTACTACGACGCTTGGTGTCATCTGCAAAGATAGATACATTCCTGTTAATCCCACCCTCTGTATTGTTAATAAATAAGAAAACAAAAATTCATCAGCAAATTCCCAACAAAACCTGTATGTAAATCCCCTTATTAACACACGCATAGTTTACTGGTTTATACTGTGGATTTGTCCCCTGTGTGTGAACCCAGATTAACCCTGTTATGACCCATGTTGTACAGTTACAGCATGACAGCCAGGGCTTTAACACATGCTGTAACTGTATGCATGCCTTTGCTATTATACTGTAAGGAGCTGAACTTGCTCCATAGAGGGTGGGGACTGGCTGCTATCAGCTGCTGGATACTCAATCAGTGACATACCTGCAGTGTAACTGTGGGGTCCTGATTGGCTTTCCTGATGGCCAAAGGTCTAATACTTATATCCGGGAGGTCTAATCGACAGACTCTAGTAGCAGATCATTGATATCGCTGATCAATGCAATACAATGGTAAAGCATTGGAAACTATAAGCAAAATCTAACGATTTCTTATTAAAAAGTGGGTGTTCAGTTTACATTTCATCTGTAGGCTTGTTCTAGTTGTTCTAGTCTATATACTCTTGTGTATGGTCATCCTAATATATCTGTTATTGTCCCCTGGTAGCTTTATCATTCAGTTGGTTATGGTGTAGGTATATGTAATAAAGATTCTTTACTCTATATTATATTTTGATGGCCTGGCTTTCCTTTGTATAGGTTTGCTTATATAGTGTGCTTAGGCCAGGCATGTCCAAAGTCCGGCCGGAGGGCCATTTGCGGCCCGCATTCCGAACTTTTACGGCCCCCCAGGTATCCAGCTTCCTATTATCTGCCTGTGTTATAAAGCATATAGCATGTAGCATGTAAATGGTCGGCCCTCGCACATGTTCACTTCATCAATTTGGCACTCTTCGAAAAAAGTTGGACATGCCTGGCTTAGCCCTTCCCCTCATTTGGATCATTTAGCTCCACCTGTGCTATAGAGGTTATACACTATTTAGTAGCTGGGTGGTACTCTGTATTACTATTATAGGTTTATAATAAAACCGAAATATGCAACGCCATTGTTGCTGTTGAATTTTCAGGCACTTTAGTGGAGTCCTGTTGGAATGGAGCCTTGGGCAATATGTGCTTAATGCATTATACATTTCTGTTCACCCTCTGTATATAATATATACACATATATTTTCAAATCTATATCCTTTTTTTAATAGAGGAGTATGTGCCACCTCCCAAGAAACAGAAGAATACAGAAATTAAACCAGTCATTGACCAACCTGTACAGTGCAAGAAGAAAACAAGAGAGTTTTTTTGGTAAAGTGTCTGAGTCATAAATATACTCCTTACTGTGGAAAATGCACGGTATTGGGAGGAAAATACATTAAATAATTATTCATAATGACGAGAGGTTCATGGTGCACATAAATAATCTTAATACATGATTATATTCAAGTAATACTGTCACCCCCCCTTACTCTTGTTTCATTTTATCAGTGGACCGTGTCACCTAGGCGGGGCTTCACTGCAGTTGTTCCCCAGTCGATTTTAAAGCAGAAAGCAGAAATACAGATAATAATCGAGTATGCAGCACCTAAGCTGGATGGTGGATGGTTTAGAGAACCGCACATAGAGTGAAGGGTGACAGTATCACTTTAAGCATGTTTGCCTGTTCCACCAGTAGTTTATGTTAGCCTTTGCTATTCTCTGTGAATAGGCTGATGGCCGATGCTAATCCCATGCCAGTACTAATACAGATTATTTTCTGTAATCCGGTCATCTTCAATGCCTAGAAAGTAGCCTAGCACATTACCCCTATATAGTACCAATATTGTGATTAAAGTGCAGTTGCATCCAGTGACTCTGATCAGATTTGTTCACTTTCCTTTTTCCCCCATTCGGTCTGGATCACTACTTCCAGCCATGAGTCATCTTTGCAGAATGTATTGGCTGGGGTCGGGGTCTGACCTCTGGGAACTTTACTAATCCTGAGAATCAGACTGGTCGGTCTTCATTAACTGTTGCAGATATAGCCATGCATGGAAACGGCCATCAGCTGTTTGTGTTTCCCAATTCCCTTTAATGGGAAATAACTGTGCAAGCATGGGTCTTCATTCTGAATAAAATTGTCCGTAGTATGAAAACCCCATTCAGTTTACACTTGTCTAATTTCAGTCCTTGTTTTAATCTTCTTTTAGAAAAATGGAACGCGAGAATTACTGGACTAAGAAAACAAGTGGAAGAATTGTTTGAAAGAAAGTATGGTATGTTACATATTGTATGTAACTTTATGTTGTCCTCCATACACATGACATAACTGAACACAGCACTGTAATTTGTAATGTAATGCCATCTTCCTCAGTCTCCGTGATCACAGTAGAACATACAATATGGAACTAGCACAGTCGTGAAAAAAATAGCATATTTGTTGGAAAGCTAGCTCAAAGTATTGTGGATACAAAAATATGTAAAAAAAAAATAGTACCCTGCATGAACATTGAACATTGTATCTTCTTGTGAAAGTGAAAATTGTGTTTATGTATTCCCTTAAAAGCTGACGCAATAAACGTGATTGGCCCAGTATCCATTCCATATCACCTTTTCCAGTCTAATGCAGAAGATCTTTATGTGGAAGGGTTGCCAGAAGGAATCCCATTTAGGAGACCTTCAAACATATGGAATTCCACGCCTAGAAAGAATACTGCTGGCAAGAGAGAGGCTCCGATATGTCATCAAAAAGTATGGTTGTTAGTGTTCCTGCAGCTGCAGATAAGAGGAGGCGAATGCTTTTATCATGTTTGTTTATCACATATTTGTCTGCACTTTGTCAGCCCTTTCATTTAGGGCTCGTTCACACAGAGCAAAAGCAGCTGAATTTCTGCACTGAATCAGCGCTGAAATTTCAGCCGTTAAAATAGGTACAGAGCTAATTTCCATTGTGTTGAATGGAAATTTTGCTCTGCAGTTCACACGGTGGAATTTCCGCACTGAACTAATCCGCTTTCCGCCAGAAGAATGAACATGTTCATTCTTCCGCTAGCGGAAGCCTATACAAATCAATGGGGCTGATTTTCTGTTTCAGCGGGAATACGCACGTATCAGCGCGGAATACAAGCGTAATACAAGCGGAAATTACTCGCTGAATCAGCGCGGAAATGGGGAAAAAAGGGGGGGAGGAGGATTCTAGTATATATTCTGGTATAGTCTAGTTTACTCGCCAAATACTCGCTGAATGCATGCGGATTCAGCGCGGATTCCTCGAGTATTCCGCGCTGAATTTGGCAAGAGCTGATTACGAGCTGAACACTTTCCTAGCGGAATACGCAGGGATTCTGCTTAACTTGCTTATATTCTGCTCGGAATTCAGCGTCAGTTGATTTCAGGCGGAAATATTTCCTCGCGTAATCCGCCCCCTTTTGCTCTGTGTGAACGTAGCCTTACTTTTAGGCATTTTTCATATTTTCAAAACAAGAATGCCTTTATTTTATTCACTTTTTGGACTACTCACAAAGCCCCTTATTTGTTTTCTTAGCACTGATCATGTTAACCACTATTTTCCTACTTGCATTGAATTACCCTTCCCTTTGTGCATCAGCAACCTTAATTTCTGTTGTGCCTTTATGTCTTATTTTTTTAAAGTAAACCAGCCTATAGTTAATGGTGAATATTCTTACTTCGTCCCTATTGAAATCTTAGTATTATAGTATTATATGGCACCAGTTTAAAATGAATGTCACCAGAGAGTTACATGTGCATGTGCATAAGCATCTAGACGGGGTGGCCGGTTGGGTAGCAGATTGATGCCAGCGCAGGGATTCTGGTGGTGCAATCTTTTTTTTTCAAATGCTGCCGATTCCTATGCCCGCCGCTGTTCTTTGGCTCTGCAGCGGCCCAACGCTATGCACTAGAGGTAGGCCCCCCCAGTGGGACCATTACATCCCTCCCCCCCCTGGCTCCATTGATGATATATAGAGGTTCTATTATTTGGTATCTGTACTTTTCACTGAATAGTCTTGTGGATGTAAATTTTATTGCAAAACGACACCCCTCTAAGCCCAGCGTTCACACCCCATTTTGCAAAAAGTTCCTTCTAGAGATGAGTGAACCTCGAGCATGCCCAAGTCCATCCGAACCCTATCGTTTGGCATTTGATTAGTGGCGGCTGCTGAAGTTGGATAAAGCTCTAAGTTGTCTCTGGAAAACAATGACTATATCCATGTTTCCACATAGCCTTAGGGCTTTATTCAACTTCAGCAGCCACCGCTAATCAAATGCTGAACGATCAGGTTCAGATGGATTTGAGCATGCACCAGGTTCGCTCATCTCTAGTTCCTTCCCATCTTACTATTCAGTAAAAATAAAATTGTTACCGAGTGCACAACAATATCTAAAGTACATCTGAACTCACTCATTCACAAGTACACATAGGTGATATGTTTTTTTTTATTTTTGGCCATAATTGATTTACTGTACATATGCTGTTCCACAGTTTCAGTTATCATTGTGTTATCATTAGAGTTTATCCATCACATTTCATAATGTTGCCATTTTCTTGGAGGTCTGTCTGTACAGTCTAAACTTATAGTCAGTGACTTATAACAGCACACATTATTGTAGACAGAATGACATTGTATTTTATCCCCAAAAAATTTACATCCTCTAAATTTACTTGTCAAGTGAATGTATGTAACATCACAAAACTTTAGCGTGCTTTCAATTATAAAAACATCTGACAATAACATTTATTTTAAAAATCTCCTTAGACCAGAACTTCTGAATATTCCAAGAGAATCCATAACCATTGAAAGGACAACTACAGGAGGTGTATTACTGTCATGTTCTTTTACATTAAGTTACAGAACTACCTGTAGCTATCAATATCTGTCTATTTATTATCGTTTTATTGACATTTGATTTTTTGCTTATGTAGTGATAGAAGAGTGGTATAGTCGGATAACCAATTTAAGAAAAATTGTTGATCAGCTGTTCAGTAAAAAGTTTGGTAGGTGTTACTGTTTTTCACCCTTTTATACATATATAGTATACAGTATGTACTATGGTTTGCAAATGGAAATTTGTTGCATGAGGTATACTACCTCTGATATTGTGTTCTCTGTGTCAGACAGGAACTGGGGGGTGGGATTTGCTGCTGATTGGGGTACCTGGTTGGGTTGTAGAATGAGGGTTACATATACATATACTATCATGTACATGTTTCTACAGTTCTCTGGATTTCTGCATCAAACTTTATAAGGCTTGACACCGCTGCTGTAAAGGAAGTGCGGTGTAAACACAGTATTCAACAGATTAAATAAAAGTTAACTATATGTTTTCTGCTATAGCTGAAGCTTTGGGAAAGACAGAGCCCATGGCTGTACCTTACCAAAGGTTTGAGGCCAATCCCCTTGACATGTACGTGGAGGGGCTGCCAGATAATTCCCTTCAGAAGTCCATCTTGGTATGGATCCCTAGACTGGAAAAGATTCTTCAAAGTGTCAACCGGATCAAATTTGTAATAAAAAAGTAAGGTTTATATACGGTATTGGTAAAAGTTGACGTCCATTTTTAAACACCTATGATCATAAAGCTCAATTCATAAATCCATAGTCCAGCCCGTAGCCACAAACCCACAGCTATGAACAGGACTACAGACGTGCACCCGCAACTGTCTACAATCTGTCGGGATTGTAAATGGCTGGCTGTAACAAGTATGGGTGTATATGGGGCCATAGAAATGAATGGGTCCTTATTGTGTCCGCGTTTGTGGGGCCTAGCACTGCACTGAGTATTTTCCCAAAGCAGTTTTGGGGAACATAGCTGAGAAAGATATGTGCACATTCGTATCTGTGTGGCCTACTTTCATCATTGGAACTATCTGCACAGACACAATAGTCCAGACAAACACAGCTGCTAGCGCAAACAGAGACTCATTTGGAACCTTAAAAAGTCTGTCTTTACCCTCATAACAAGCCTCAAACTTCAGAACTTTTATTTGTATTTTGAATGTTTTTTGAGCAGTTTTTTTGCATTTTCTGATCTGTTCTTCAAACAAAGTTTTTATCCAGTTTTGGCCTACAGCAAATGTTATTAGCAAATCTGCATTTTTGCGGGGGGAAGAAATTCCACAAAAGAGAAATGTAAAAAAAATTGTTGTTTACAAAAAAAATCACCCAAAAGTCCCTAGCGCTATTAGTTACGGATGTACAGTTGAACTTCATGTGAACGCTAATGAGGTGTTCCAGTGCAATGGCTACACCTAATGAATATTGGTACTGTTCTCATATTTGTTAGAGGGGGTGGACCAGGGTGTATTGGTGCACTGATGACGGTAGCCCCACCCCCAGGGCACTAAATATATAAAATAGCCTACAAATATCCCCAAAAACTGCGCTGAGGATTAAGGTAGAAAAATCACCTTCATCGTGAGCGACCCATGTGCAATAGTCACTTGTCAGCATTTTACATGGTTCTAATTTACGGTTAAGTGTTTCTTAACAAATTGAGCTTTACAAGTGAGGTTCTATAAACTATATATTAATTCTTGTATTTCTTTATTTAAAATGTTACCTTTTACAGGCCGGAGCTTCTTACACAGACAACCTCCGATCCATTCAAAGCAGAACAAATGCAGGAGTATATATTACAAGAGCTGATACTTACCCTGTAAAATGTGTGAGTGCTTCTATAAGCAGAGACGGTCCGCCTCATCTTTCTTATCTTTGTTTTCTTTGTTTAATTCTCATAACTTGACTTTGGGAATACACCGGGCACTTTGTGTGTCTCTTTTCTAGCAAAAGAAGACTGGAATGTTAGAATTACTAAGTTAGGAAACAAGTTGAAGAAATCTTTAACACAAAATTTGGTAAGCAATTAGACATTAATGTTTTTTTGTCATTATTGCTATTATTAGTACTCGGTCAATGACATGGTGGCAGAATATGGGAAGAGAGAAAAGATTATTGAACATAAGAATAGTAAGTAACATTCATAGTGTTACAACAAATAACACTCTATATTTCTGTTGACAATATGCATCACATCCGATACTCCTGGTCTTTTCTCTCTCTTTAGACTTTAGTTTTATTAAATTGAAAAAATATTCTTCTAGTGTTTTATATACCATCGCTATATAATGTTTTTGAGATGATGATTTAACATATCCTGACTATTCACACTTTGGAGTGTTCCTCTATAGTTATACCATGTACAGTGCTGTGGAAAATTATTTGTCTTTTTACCCCAATTTTTGCTTATTTGTCACTTTTACATTTTTTGACAATCCAACTAATTTTAGTTTAGATGAAGACCGGCCCCACTTTTCCTGGCTAGATTTACTAATAGATGCATACCTCATTGTACAGACGGCCAGCCCTGCGTCTGGCACAGGCATTGCACAACAGTCTACACTGCTTTGGAGATTTTTGCCTGGTTTACACCTGTTTCCAGGCATAAACCTTGATAATTAGGTGCAGGAAGAGGCCTACTTAACCCTAACAACTGGTTGTGCCACCCTTACCAGTAACATCTGTCCAACATCTGTAACAATCAGTTTACAGAATATTATCCTAAACTTTGACATTAACTTAGAATAATCTTCTGAATCAGGCTGATTTTACAGATTATCCTTCGATGTAAGGGTATGTCACACTAAGTAAAACAGACAGAATTCCATGGCGGAACCCCTACCGCAGAATCCCGCCTGCCTCAGTGTGGTTAATGGGATGGCTCCTCTTCGTATGTCAATTCTTTGAGCAGAGAGCCGCAGAGAACTGAAGCATGCATGGAATCCCATTAACCTCACTAAGGCAGGCGGGAATTCCACGGCAGGGGTTCCGCTGCGGAATTCCGCCTGTTTTGCTCAGTGGGAATATACCCTAATAAAGACAAGATCAGCCGCTGTCAGCTGAGTGAGCTGTCCATCAGTCAGGTTGGGCATTTTCCCTAGTCATCACAATTTGGGGGGGGGATGCTTTCTGACTGGGGTCCTTGGATCTGTCAGGCTCGGGAAGAGGTAAGAAATCAATATTAGTCATTTTCGCCCCTGCCGCCTGACAAAAGTTTATGACCGGACTTCTCCTTTATAAACATGTAGTGTTTGGGAGGGGGGGGAGTTTGTTTGGCAACTGTATCTAAGATTGTTTTATTCCCTCCTCCTCTAATCTCAGCACAGGCATTAGGACTCTCAGAAGTAGTAAAAGTCCCCTATCCGGTATTTGAATCTAATCCCGAGTTTCTCTATGTGGAGGGATTACCAGAAGGAATTCCATTCCGGAGCCCACATGGTTTGGAATCCCTCGGCTAGAAAGGATCGTCAGAGGAAATGCCAAAATCAAGTTTGTTGTTAAGAAGTAAGTAGTTTCTTGTTTAGTAAATTGTATCAAAAAGATTAAATGACTTCTAGGCAGATGAAGATCGAAAGTTCTGACTGTCATGTAGTACTCAGGACCTGGGAGCAGACTTAGCTTTTTCACCTATGCAGACAATAGCCCGAGTGATAGGACCCCTATCTGTAGGGGACTATTACACAAAGCGATTATTGTCAGTACTTGGCTGTTGACCGTCCATTCAAATGATAATCGTCTTGTGTAATTGCTCATGCTGAAAGGCAATGATCAGCCGACATGCAGGAACAAAATTCTGGTCTGCTGGCAGTCACTCCATGTAATAGGAGCAGCGGCAGCAGACCGCTGCTATCTTCTATGGGCTATCGTCCAGGCAGCCCCTTCCACAGCTCCCGCTCCTCCCCGCTTGCTGTTGGTGCGTGTAATAGCACTGACAGAGCGCAGGGAATGAGGAGGCAATCATCCTTCTAGGAGTAGATGCAGACCACTGCCATTTTAAGAACAGATGTGGTGCATGTAGAGAATCTAAGAATAAAAAAGAGGGAATTTATAGCTTGCCTTTAACGGTGTTACTGTTCATATCTTCTATAACAGACCAGAGCTTGTAGCACCACACCTGCCTCCTGAGCTTGCAAGTAAGAAATGTGGAAGGTAAGGAAATCTTTAAATGCCATAGTGGATTTCATTTGACTATGTAATTAAATTCCAGTTAAAATATGTGTAAGAAAATTTGTTAGCCCCTGGTGTACCACTATGTCCCTATTGTTATTACTGTAAAAGAACAACGTCCTAGAACCACAGACGCTCACGGAGCTTTAGGTGACAAGCTTTTATTTATACTTCCAACTTTTAATTAGCAATCTGGACCTTCAGACAAAGCCTGGGTCATGACTGCTCATTAGTCACCAGCGATGCCACACCTGGTATATGACTCAATATAATAGCACAAAGAGACACACACATTTTTTTTTAAGCTTAACTTTAGTAGATACAGCAAATGCAGCATTTAAACATAGCAATATCTATATGCATAATAAAAAGCAAACACATCACCCATTGTTATTCTCTATCCAATGGATAGGGGATATGAAGCCCAGATGAAAATACACATTTAAAAGGTAGATCCATTGTTATACTGGCATTCTTGTCTCCTGCCAGAAGGGTATCTCTAACAGCAAAACACGCAGCTAGCTGATCAGGGAGTTTTGCATGTCCTGCAAGTACAGCAGTACTGCATTATAATACAGTGGCTTATTGCAGACATATACATGTATCAAATGTATATAGTGAAAGTGTACCTGTCACAGTTCAGCTTTTTGAAGGTTCTGCATGCAGGCACATCTGCTGACAGAAGTTTGTTTTGCTGTGGAAACATCCCAGGCGTCAGCAGGTTCCATGCACAAGTCCTATTCTAACTTAAAGGGGTTATCCACGACCTTGTCTCCAGTTCAGGTACGGTTTGCAATTAAGCTCCATTTTGTTTATGGAACTGAGCAGCAAAATCCCGCCCAAGCTGGAGACAAGAGTGGGGCTGTCTCTGGAAGCCGATCTCATTGATTTATGCAGTATAACTTTACTGCATAGATCTCAATGAAAGATCAGTGTTCTTATACTAGAAGTCCCCCAAGGGGGCTTCTAGTATAAGGCTCCGTTCCCACTGAGCAAAGGTAGCGGAATTCCGCGACGGAATTGTCCGCCGCGGAATGCCGTAGCCTCCCGCTCATAATGGGACTCTATGGGAGGCGCGCGCTCCTGCCCTGTCCGCGCTGAAGAATGAACATGTTCATTCTTCAGCGCGTATAGAGCAGCAGCGCGCGCCTCCCATAGACTCCCATTATGAGCGGGAGGCTAACGGCATTCGCGGCGGACAATTCCGTCGCGGAATTCCGCTAGCTTTGCTCAGTGGGAACGGGGCCTTAGTGTAAAAAAAAAAATATTTTATTAATAAAAAGCCCTCCCCTAATAAAAGTTTGAATCACCCCCCTTTTCCCATATTATAAATAAAAATAAATAAATAAACATGTTTGGTATCGCAGCATGCATAATCGCCCAAAATATTAATTTATTTAATTTCTGATCTCGCACGGTAAACGGCGTAAGCGCAAAACAATTCCAAAGTGCAAAATTGTGCATTTTGGTCGCATCAAATCCAGAAAAATTGTAAGAAAAATCATCAAAAAGTCGCATATGCGCAATCAAGGTACCGATAGAAAGTAAACATCATGGCGCAAAAAAAATTACACCTAGACAGCCCCATAGACCAAAGATAAAAGCGTTATACTGGGAATGGAGCGATTTTAAGGACCATATATTTGTTAACAATTTTTACAAGCCATCAGATAAAAGAAAAGGTATACATGTTACATATCGTTGTAATCATAACGACTTGAGGAACATATATAACAAGTCAGTTTTACCCCATGGAGAACGGCATAAAAACAAATACCCCCAAATAAACAGAATGCGGGGTTTTTTTTTCAATTTCACCACACATAAAAATTTCTGCTTTTGCAGTGTACTTTTAAGAAAAATTCAGCCTGTCATTGCAAAGTACAATTAGTGGCGCAAAAAATAAGGGCTTATGTGTGTTTCTAGGTGGAAAAATGCAAGTGCTATGGCCTTTTAAGCACAAGGAGGGAAAAACGAACACGCACAAATTACAATTGGCCCAATTCTCTAAGGGTTAAAGCGTAAATGTCATTTCAGGGTCATTTTTCTGAAAACAATAAATATCTATAGTACAAGCGTTAAGAAACTCATTAATAGAATTTATTTAGCAAAAGAGTTTCCTTCTGTGCTGAAAACACAGTTTTCCTATCTCCCCCCTCCTTCAGAAGAAGCAGGATTTCTGTGTCCATTATGCTCTATGGAGAGGGGAGGGGCTGAGAGGAGTGAGTGAGCATGGAGCAGTCCTGCACAGCACAATACCCTGCAATCTCTCTCAGCAAATTCCTAGATAAGCACTGACCTTTCTGACCCCTAAATCATTGCCCAGACTGATCAGTGCCCAGACAGTCACCAAACAGCTGACCTTCATGTCTCCTCTTCCTGCTCACTCATCTCCCTCGGCCCCTCCCCCCTTCATAGGGATATAATGGACACAGCAGAACCCGTCTTTACTGGCTTCTCTGTAATTAAGACGGCTTTGCCTGATAATGCACAGATAAGAAGTGAGGGGGGGGGGGAGGCTGGGAAATTGCTTTTTGAGTACAGAAAGAGGCTTCTTTGCCTAATAAAACCTGTTATAGAGTTCCTTAAATCGCTTATACTACTGATTTCTTGTTATTTCTTATTTTTTATACAAGAAGTTGCATTTTTTGTCAATCAAAGTAATAAGAATAATTTAGTCTTAGTTCTGTTACGGAACGGTACTAATGAGGTTATCAGCTGAGTTTCTTATTGTGCTCTGTGTATTTGTCAGCCAGCAGGCAATATAAGTATTGTTTCTTAATTTGTAGCATGTCGGAGCCTAGACAAGAACAGAGTCCAGGAAATCCTGCTGCAGAGGATGGTAAGATGTAGAGCAGTCTCTCAAGGGTGCAGTGGTATGAAGTAAATGGTTAAAATGAGTGCAAGAGTATATCAATATGATAGAGTAAAGGGGTAGTTCAGCAATAAAAAAAAAATCAACTGTACTCAGCGACTGTATGTGATGTATTCTTTTAGTCTGACACAGTGCTCTCTGCAGCCACCTCTTTCCGTGACACAAACTGTCCAGACCAGCAGAAATTCCCATAGAAAACTTATTCTGCTCTCCAGACTGGAAAGAATGCACCACTTCTTGCAGGACATACAGCAGCTGATAAGTACTGGAAGACTTGTGTTTTGTTTTTTGTTTTTTTTATAAAATCTCTGGCTTTTTCTGCAGTCAGAAAAGAGTAAAGCTGCATCACATAGAAATATACTGGCCTCTTACCTAATAGCAGATACATGCAGTGAGAGGGAGTGGAGGTATAAAGGGGTTGTCTAGTGAAAAAAAATGTTTCTTTCAAATAAACTTGTGTCAGAAAGCGACAGAGATTTGTAATTTACTTCTATTAAAAAAAACGCCAGACATCCCATACTTATCAGCTGCTGTATGTCCTGCAGGAAATGGTGTATTCTTTCCAGTCTGACACAGTGCTCTCTGCTGCCACCTCTGTCCGTGACAGGAACTGTTCAGGTCAGCCAGCATGTCAGCACTCTGTGATGGTGGTGCACGTGGATAGTGTTTAGCGTAGACAAAAGGAGATCCCGGCACTCACCGCTTGATGCAGTTAGGTTATTAAACACAAATGGAGGATAAAACATCACACTGGAACAGATAGGACACGTTGCGGCTGAATAGCCTTCCTTAGACAGATGAGGAAGGCTATTCAGCCGCAGTGTGTCCTGACTGTTCCAGTGTAATGTTTTATCCTCCATTTATGTGTTAATAAATCTGAGTACATCAAGCGGTGAGTGCCGGAATTCTCCTGTGAACTGTCTGGAGCAGTAGCAAATCCCCTTAGAAAACCTCTCCTGTTTGCCAGACTGGAGAGAATACACCACTTCCTGCAGGAAATACAGCAGCTGCTAAGTACTGGAAGACAAGATTTTTTAATAGAAGTAAATTACAAATCTCAGTTTATTTGAATTTTTTTTTCTGGAGTGCCCTTTTTAAAGTAATGGCCGCAAGTTACGTGTCACCAAACATATTATATGATTAGTATAAGTAAAGAAAAGTTGTACTTCTATCAAGATTATATATATATATTTATATATATATATATTAAATTTTTTTTCTTTCTTCCAGATAAACAAAAAAAGTAGTGCCCTGTGCTCCTCAAACCAATGGTTCCACAGTGCTCTGTAAACCACGAGGAAGAGAGTTCTCCTTTGGTAAAATATATAAATATTTTGTCATTTCAGTGTTTTCCTTACCTACATGGTATTGATTTTTGTATAAAAGTTTAATAAGGATGATGATGATGATGATGATGATGATGATAATAATATAATAATAGAAATGTATTTATATGATGCCACCAATTCTGCAGGGCACTATGAGGAATCTATGAGGAGTAGGGATGAGACATAAGGCAGATAGTGGTCCAGCCATTGTATATAAATAGGGGTTTTACATATAACAGGCGGATGTGCCAGACACCAGCCAGTTTGTGTATTTAGATAAAAAAGTGCATAAAGTGTAGGGGACACTGCTGAATGACAGTCAGCGCCACAGGGGCATTCCATCTCATCTGCTCATTGACTGAGGAGGCAGTGCATACATCAACCCCAAACACAGTAAATACTGTGCACCAGTCAGGGAGTATGGAGTGGGTTTGGGGGTCCTGCAGCTAATAGCCCACAAAGCGATCGCTATTAACTTTTTTAATGGCACTTTAAAGCTGACATTGGAATTGAAACACAGTAACTATGAATGTTTCCTAGCCCATTCCATTTGTCGGAATGTTTTTAGGCCATTCTATTTGACAGAATTTCCTAGGCCATTCTATGTCCGGAATGTTTCTAAGGCCATTTCATTTGGCAGAATGTTCCTTTGGCCTTTCCATGTGGTGGAATGTTTCTTAGGCATTCCATGGGGCAGAATGTTTCTAGGCCATTCCATGTGATGGAATGTTTCTTAGGCCATTCCATTCGGCGGAATGTTTTTTAAAGGGTTCTATTTGGCAGAACATTTCTTAGGCCATTCCATTTGGCGGAATGTTTCTTAGGCCATTCCATTTGGCGGAATGTTTCTTAGGCCATTCCATGTGGGGAATGATTTCTTAGGCCATTCCATTTAGTGAAATGTTTCTTTGGCCATTCCATTTGATGGAATGTTTTTTAGGCCATTCCATTTGGCGGAATGCTTCTAGGCCTTCCATGTGGGCGGAATGTTTTTTAGGCCATTCCATTTGGTAGAAAGTTTCTTGGGCCATCATTTGGCGGAATGTTTCTAGGCCAATCTATTTGGCGGAGCGTTTCTTAGGTCATTCTATTGCGGAGCGTTTCTTAGTCATTCCATTTGGCAGAATATTTCTAGGCCATTCCATTTGGCGGAATGTTTCTAAGGTTATTCTATGTTGCGAATGTTTTTAGGCCAATCAATGTGACAGAATGTTTCTAGGCCATTCCATGCGTTGGAATGTTTCTTAGGCCATTCCATTTATGAAATGTTTCTTAGGCCATTCCATGTGGCGGAATGTTTCTTAGGATATTCTATGTGACAGAATGTTTCTTAGGCCATTCCATTTCGCAGAAATTTCTTAGGCCATTCCATTTGGCGGAATGTTTCTTAGCCCATTCCATTTGGCGGAATGTTTCTAAAGTTATTCTATTTTGCGGAATGTTTTTAGGCCATTCCATGCGTTGGAATGTTTTTAGGTCATTCCATTCGCAGAATATTTTTTTAGGCCATTCCATTTGGCGAAATGTTTCTTAGGCATTCCATTTGGCGGGATGTTTCTAAGGTTATTCTATGTTGCGGAATGTTTTTAGGCCATTCCATGCGTTGGAATGTTTCTTAGGCCATTCCATGCGTTGGAATGTTTCTTAGGCCGTTCCATTTAATGAAATGTTTCTTAGGCCATTCCATGTGGCGGAATGTTTCTTAGGCCATTCCATTTAATGAAATGTTTCTTAGGCCATTCATTGCCGCGGAATGTTTCTTAGGCCATTCCATTTAATGAAATGGTTCTTAGGCTATTCCATGGGCGGAATGTTTCTTAGATCGTTCTATTTGGTAAAAACCTTTTCTTAGGCCATTCCATCTGGCGGAATGTTTCTTAGGCCATTCCATTTAATGGAAATGTTTCTTAGGCCATTCCATCTGGCGGAATGTTTCTTAGGCCATTCCATGTGGCGGAATGTTTTCTTAGGCCATTCCATGTGCGGAATGTTTCTTAGGCCATTCCATGTGGCGGAATGTTTCTAGGCCATTCCATTTGGCAGGAATGTTCTTAGGCCATTCCATTTGGCGGAATGTTTCTCAGGTTATTTTATGTTGCGGAATGTTTTTTAGGCCAATCAATGTGACAGAATGTTTCTTAGGCCATTCCATGCGTTGGAATGTTTCTTAGGCCATTCCATTTATGAAATGTTTCTTAGGCCGTTCAATGCGGCGGAATGTTTTTAGGATATTCTATGTGGACAGAATGTTTCTTAGGCCATTCATTTCGCAGAATTTTCTTAATCATTCCATTTGGCGGATGTTCTTAGCCCATTCATTTGGCGGAATGTTTCTAAGGTTATTCTATGTTGCGGAATGTTTTTAGGCCATTCCAGCGTTGAGAAGTGTTCTTAGGCCATTCCAGCGTTGGAATGTTTCTTAGGCCATTCCATTTCGCAGAATATTTCTTAGGCCATTCCATTTGGCGGAATGTTTCTAAGTTATTCTTGTGCGGAATGTTTTTTAGGCCATCCATGCTTGGAATGTTTCTTAGGCCATTCCATGCGTTGGAATGTTTCTTAGGCCATTCCATTTGGCGGAATGTTTCTAAGGTTATTCTATGTTGCGGAATGTTTTTTAGGCCATTCCATGCAGCGGAATGTTTCTTAGGCCATTCTATGCCGCGGAATGTTTCTTAGGCCATTCCATTTAATGAAATGTTTCTTAGGCTATTCCATGTGGCGGAATGTTTCTAGATCGTTCTCTTTGTGGAACCTTTCTTAGGCCATTCCATCTGGCGGAATGTTTCTTAGGCCATTCCATGTGGCGGGAATGTTTCCTAGGCCATTCCATTGGCAGGATGTTTCTTAGGCCATTCCATTTGGCGAATGTTTTTTAGGCCATTCCATTTGGCGGAATGTTTCTTAGGAGGGAAAAAAAAGAAACACAGTAACTGCATGTTATTGATTGTATAGTGGGTGGATCCATTGTCATGACATCCCGGGTCTGTACTAGGGCTCTGTGCCTGCTGAGACCACTATATTTTGTATTTACATTGATCCCTATGAGCAATCAAGCAGTTGCTTGTAAGAATTACCCTAAGGGGACTAAAAAATTGCAATAAGAACAACATTTTTTCCCTAATAAAAATTCACATCACCCCTACTTTCCAGTTTTTCAAATTAAAAAAGTCTAAACAAAAACACAATTTGGGATTGCTACATGTAGAATGTCCGAATATAAAATCTAATATAAAAAAAAACACATTATTATAAAATATAACATTATTGATCCTGTACAGTGAACGGTGTTTTGGGGAAAAAAAAGAAATGTCAGGAATTGTCAGGATAGGGGGTGTAGACTGTTGTACTGTATCACTAATCATAGTGATAGATGTGATATTCTAGCGATGTGCTATTACTTTGTAGGATGGATTATTGCACCACTTATGCAGCAATGTATTCTTTATGAATATTTTATAAGCCTAATTACCTAATTTCCTTCCCACAACAGAGGCTGGAACGCCAAAATTACTGATCTAAAACAAAAAGTTGAAGCACTATTTGAAGAAAAATGTGGTAAGTAGCGTTAGCTCAATGTATTAGTACAGTGATTTTTAAATAGAAGTAAATTACAATCTATAAAACTTTCTGAAACCAGTTGATTTGAAAAAAAATAAATAATTTCACTGGATAACCCCTTTAAACTCTTAATATCGCAGAAAATGGCAGGTTAGATGATTTTACCTGCTGATAGTTTCTCTCTAAAGTGAATGTATTACCTCATTTTTTCTAATCTTGTTTTTTTGTACAGTACATTGTGGTCATCTTGTTCGAGCTGTTTTTAACAGCATTTAGAGATATACTTTACAGCAAGCCTCATGGACACAGACACAGTGATCAGGTTCAGACCCTGTTCACAATATAATGAGCATTTTAAGACATCCTTTGTGACCTGTGTGGGGGGGAAGGGGTTGAGCTTAAACCATCCTGAAGATCATGTCTGATGTATTACTGGTGTCACCTCTCACTGTAATTCTGTCTGTGATGATAAGGAGGACACTGCTGGAAAGCAATCTAAACAGAAATAGCTCAGTTTTAGGCTTAGTTGTCAGTGTTTCCTGTGTGGGATCTTTGATGTGTTTATAACAGGGGTCCCCAAACTACGGCCCGCGTGCCGCATGCGGCCCCCGAAGGCCTTTTATCCGGCCCCGCCGCACTTCTGGCAGGGACAACTCTTTCACTGGTGGTCAGTGAGAAGACTGCTCTCACTGAGCACCAATAAAAGAGTTCCCCTTCCGATCACGCCAGCCCCTGCCCCGCATCCACACTGTTGCCGACATCCCCGTCGAAGGGATCCCCCAGCAGGTACAGCGACGTCATCACTGCCCCTGCCGGAGGATCCCTCAGAGATCATGTCCAGGTTACATCCAAGGCGGGGGGGTTGGTGGTCCGTGCGGCACGGAGGAGGCTGGCGGCAGGGCTGACAATTCACACTTCTCCGAGATCTGCGGTCCTGCTCCAGGATCTGCGGTCTGGTGCAATGGACCGCAGATCCTGGAGCAGTGTCAGATGTTATCCCTGCCGCCAGCCTCCTCCGCGCCGCACGGACCACCAACCCCCCGCGCTGGATGTAACCTGGACATGATCTCTAGGGATCCTCCGGCAGGGGCAGTGATGATGTCGCTGCTCCTGCTGGGGGATCCCTCCGGCGACTGACCGGCTGAAGAGGCTAGAAGAGATTAACGCAGTATTATTTTTTTTTTTGTAGCAATGCAGGGGGTCATAATAACTATATGGGGGACATTGCAGGGGGACAATATAACTATATGGGGGACATTGCATCGGGGACAATATATTACTATATGGGGCATTCATCTATGTTTCAGGGGTCATTATAACTATATGGGGGACATTATTACTATATGGGGACATTGCCGGGGGTCATTATAACTATTTGGGGGTCATTATAACTATATGGGGAACATTGCAGGGGGGCATATAACTATATGGGAGACATTGCAGGGGACAATATAACTATATGGGGGACATTGCAGGGGGGATTATAACTATATAGGGACATTGCAGGGGACAATATAACTATATGGGGACATTGCATTGCAGGGGGACAATATAACTTGGGGGACATTGCAGGGGGTCATTATAACTATATGGGGGACTTATTACTATATGGGGGACATGCAGGGGGTCATTATAACTATATGGGGGTCATTATAACTATATGGGGGTCATTGCAGGGGGGCAATATAACTATATGGGGGACATTGCAGGGGGACAATATAACTATATGGGGGACAATGCAGGGATACATATTAGTATATTGGGGTGAGGGGGCTGGTTGAGGGTGTGAAGGGGGAGTTAGGGGAGGCTGGTTGAGGGAGGAGTGAGGGGTGGAGTGTGGGCTGCGTGAGGGGGTGGAAAGAGAGGGATGCTTTTACTTTTTTTGGTGGGGGGGGGGTGTTGTGGCATTTTTGCACTGAGATTTGATTATATATTTTTTTTTTTATAGTCCGGCCCTCCGACGGTCTTAGGGACAGTGAACTGGCCCCCTGTGTGAAAAGTTTGGGGACCCCTGGTTTATAAGATATGATTTCTTAATAAAACATTTCCCACATTCTGGACATGTTAATGACATCTCACGTGTGATATCTTTGATTGTATTATAATAGATGTAGAAAAATAGAAAATTAAAATACACCAAATACTCTTAAAAATTTTTATTTAAAATAAAAAATAAATTTAAACAATGGGTCATTTACTGATGACAAATCTTTTTAACTCTTATTGTAAACTTAGACTGAAGGTTCTAAGGTGTGCCAGGTTTTATCACAGCAGATCATGGTGTTTGATACTTTTATCAAGCTTTAAAACTATGTAGAATGTTTCAGGCCATAAACTGACCCAAAAATGTGCCAGACACTTTTTTACAACCTAAGGCTGTGTTCACACACTGTCAAAATGATTTAACGGCAAATAACGGCCATTATTTTATAACTTTGGGTGTTACTATGCGAATAAACGGCTGTTGTTTTAAATAACAGCATCTTTTCCCATTAAAGGGGCCACCTAATAAAAATGGCCGTCATTTTGACAGTATGTGAACATAGACTAAAACGTGTGCGCAAACACCATTTTACTATTACGTTCAGTAGAATGGCTCAAAATACAAGGCTTTGGTCTGAAGTTTGTCACTTTGTGCCATTATTATTGCAGATGTAGCTGAGCTAATAAGTTATGAAGGTGTAATGCCCGAGAACGTCTCTAATAACCCTTCTACATGTGTCAATCTCTCTTCCATTAGGGGAGGCTCTGGGTGTGAAAGAGCCTATTAAGGTACCATTTGTGCGTTTGAATCCTACCCAGCAGACTTCTATGTGGAAGGCCTTCCCGAGGGAGCCCTTTCGCAGACCCTCCACTTTTGGCATTCCAAGAATGGAGAAAATTCTCAGAAACCGGGCGAAGATTAAATTTATTGTCAAAAAGTGAGACAGTCTTTACTTTATTCACTTGTTAGAAAGCTGAATGTCTGAGTTTATGCTATAATTGTAATCATCTTTTATCAGAACCTGAATGTTTGAGGCTGCCGCCAAAGGCACAACCTTTCAGTTTCCACAAAGTA
>NW_027209379.1:0-25395 GCF_027789765.1 Dendropsophus ebraccatus | reverse complement strand
AAAATGTGATTTGAATGGGGCCTTTGTAAAGAAGTGTGTAACAGGAAAGTTGGCCATGAGATAGCACTCAATTGTTCAGTTAGCTGACAACTATTTAATCTAAATAATCCACTATATGGCTGGGTTCACACTACATATATTTCAGTCAGTATTGTGGTCCTCATATTGCAACCAAAACTGGGAGTGGATTAAAAACACAGAAAAGCTCTGTTCACACAATGTTGAAAATTGAGTGGATGGCCGCCATATAACAGTAAATAACGGCCATTATTTCAACACAACAGCCGTTGTTTTAAAATAACAGCAAATATTTGCCATTAAATGGCGGCCATCCACTCAATTTCAACATTGTGTGAACAGATCCTTTCTGTTTTTAATCCACTCCTGGTTTTGGTTGCAATATGAGGACCACAATACTGACTGAAATATACGCAGTGTGAACCCAGCCTAAACATGTATAGAGAGATGAGTTTGCACCATATAAGGTGGGTTCCAGCTGCTGTTTGTTGTTGCTCCCACTATTGGTCCATTAGAGATGAGCAAACTTGCTGAAAGACGACGTACGGCAACGTTCGACTGAACCCAAATGCTCAGCATTTGACTCCCGGCAACTGGAGGAGTTGGATGTGGCCCTATGGTTGGCGTATGGCTGTTTCTATGCTTTCCAGGACTCCCTAGGGCAGCATCCAACTTCTCCAGCCACCAGGAGTCAAATGCCGAGTGTTCGATTTCGCTCATCATTACCTGGGATACAATTATTTCTAATACCGGACATTCATCTCCATGGTCAATAGTGACCATGCCACTCCTGTCATGCCACTAATGGCGACTTTTACACACTATGCATCTAGCATGCACAACATGTGACTGCAGAGACCATTAATCAACGAAGCAAAGGTGAATTTAAAAGGGTAGTTTGTTTTTGTTTTTTGTTTTCTTTTCATTTTTATAACATGCCCTGCAGTTTCTTGGATTTCTAAAACTATTGGTCAACTTCTTAAAGGAAATATCTGAGGAATGGTAAAAATCAAGCGTTACTTACGTTTCCTGAAAGGTCAGTCTGAGAACTAACATTGTGATACTGCCTGGATAAGGAGAGATTTGAGCTGTTCAACGATGTCTCACTGGACCAAAGGTCTGACTGAGAACCTTTATCAACATGGAAGCCATTTTTTAACCTGGCAAGGCTCTGGGAAAACAAATCACAATGCCTGTAAGTAAAGTACAACCTATAAAATGCAATGTAAATATACATAAATGGATGCATGGGTCCATTTCGTGCCACAGTTCTCCTCAATGCTATTCATATAAGCAAAGAAAGTGCAACCCAACCCAAGTTCTGAGGAGGCATGTGGTACAGTATAAGTCAGTAGATCCATTTCAGAATCGCCTTCTTTTAGGCCTTTGTTTGCTGATTTTGGGAGCATGTGATCACTGCTGTAGCTCCATTAGAACATTAGTAAATGGTTCTCTGTAATGCTGCGTTTACACAGAATGATAATCGTATCGTAATTTTCGCAATAACGATCGCATTTGAGCAAAAATCATTCCGTGTAAACACAGCAAACGATCAAGCGATGAGCCAAAAATCGTTCATTTTGATCTTTCAACATGTTCTCAAATCGCCGTTCATCGTTCGCTAAAAATTCGCAGATTGTTCCGTGTAAACAGTCTTTCACCGATTTACCCTATGTAAAAGATGGGCTTAAGCGATCTTAAAAACAATCGCATTAACGATTTTTCTTACAATTTTTCTAACGATTTATTCGTCTAAACGCTGATCGTTATAAAAACCAAATTGTTGCTTCAAAATCGTTAAACGATTGATTGGGCGAATTATTGCTTCGTGTAAACGCAGCATAAAGTTAAAATATTTGTGAGCAGCTTTGTAACTCCACCCCCCCCCCCCATTTAGAATTCCACCAATTCATGAAGCATGAAAATCCATTCGGCTGCATTTAGAGATCTCCATCGCAGTAAATTACCAAAACAACATTGTAAACAAATTCTGATTAAATAAATTGTTCTTGGTCTAGAATGTGGTTTTCCAGTAAATTACATTTCTGAGTGGTGCCTAAGGGTTCAATCCCTGTATATAGAGCTAAACAGCTCATTTGTTTCTGAAACAGGTGCTAGTCATGGGCACCACCGATGTAAAATGTCTGGATGTTGTTATAATTAAAAGAAAAAATACAACCACCTGGATTTGGATGGGGTTATGGTAACCAGGTCAAGCAGTATATTAGGGTGTAGAAGGTGAACAGACATGCAGAAAGGATCACACCCGCAGTCTTTAGGGCCTTCCCTGTTTGCACTATACACATTATTACAGCTGCATTTAATTATTATAAACATGTTGAAATCTATTTGGCTGATGAGCAATTCTGTTTTGTATGCAGAAATTACGCTCTTTAGGCTTAAAATCAATATGAGTCAGGATGGATTATTGTAAAAAAAAAAATAATAATAAAATTCTCTTGGAATATATAAAAAATATGTATTTTCAAATATCGAGTCGAGTAGACCCCGACACTCGACTATTCGATTGAATATCAAATACAATTAAAGTCTAGGGGAGAAAAATGCTTGAATCAAAATTCGACCACTTGGAGGTCACCAAGCCCACAATGACACCTCAGGAAATGATGTCAATACCTCTGGAATGCAACTGGGACATCAGAGGAAGCATTCCTGGGTGCATCTAACAAGCCCAAGTGGCAGCATTACGCCACTATCACAGCCTATCAACTATACACTCCAAACACAATATAACCTCTATGTAAAGTGAAAAAAATACATGGAAACCTTATTTCCTTTACAGTAGCATGAGCAGAAAGCTACGTTTTAACTCAAAGAAACATTTTTATTCACCCTTTTAAGTCACGTTGCTTATGACGACCACAGATGGCAAAGGCAAGGAGGAAATCACGCAGCACCCACCGCTAACTGTCATTGTGTACTGTATGTATGTGTGTGTGTGTGTGTGTGTGTGTGTGATGCAGTCAGACACGTCCTCTTTAAATTTTTATCTGCCACTTCCATGTGCCCTTAAATGGGTACTCGGGGTTAGGGGGCTTTTCTGGCTATGGCTGGGGAGGAGGTGGATGAGGCCAACAACGTCCACTTACCTCCCCAGTTCCAGATGTGATGTTTCAAGCCTGGCCAGCCAATCAGTGGAAGAGGCGGAGGCAGGATCCCACCTCTGCCACTGATTGGCTGAGCGGGCTTGAAGCTGGAATCGCAGAGGTAACTAAACGTTGTTGGCCTCATCCACCTTCTCCCCGGCCATAGCCAGAAAAGCCCCCTAGCCCAGAGTACCCCTTTAATTACACATAAGGGAGTGTGGGTCTCATGACACACAAGGAGTATACAGCCGTATACCCTCTCTATGACATAGCTGAATACAGCAGGCAAAAGGCATCCAACTTTTTTAAGTTGCGCACAGCACTTGGCACACAAGGAGTATACAGCCGTATACCCTATATAGACAGCCTATTCCTCACAGTGAATACACTACAGCTGCCTGCCTGTCTGAACACACCTATGTTCTTCTAGCTCCTTTAATAGCTGTATATCTTTAGATAAATGTGTTCTTTCTATAGCTTTAGTCTTAAAAATGGCTTCTGGGGGTCTCTCCTGCCTAAAATCACCTAATACTTTACTCACTCTGATACACACTGTCTCCCTGTCTAGCTCCAAGTAGCATCTGAAATTGAATCTGAAATCCACTACTCTATTACTGTGAAGGTCACATAGTTTAGCCAGCCAATGAATGCAGATGCTTTTTTGTTCACTTCCTGTGTGCTCCTAGTACCTGTCCCACCAACCCTGCATAGTAATTGGTTAAAAAAAAAACCCAGGCAAGGTGGGAGGGGATTCAAATTCTTACTGGGGTTTTGATCGAATACTCGATCGAAATCAAGTATTTCGAAAAGTGTACAACTCGAACGAATACCTACTCGATCTAGTACTACTCGCTCATCTGTCTATATTTACCCCAGTCTTTGACCATTGTTAAAGGAGAACTCCGGTGAAAAGCTTATATATGCTTCAATCACCTATCTGCCCCCCATCCCTATCCCCCCCCCCCAGGAAGTGAAGTAAACTCATTCTTACCTAATGACTGTTGACCCCCGGCTGCTCTGTGGCAGCCATTTTGTGACAATGACATCATCAAGAGGGAAACTGGTCTAAGCCCTGTTAGGCCAGCCTCCCTTTGTCAGATGACTCAGGTTGCTCAGCTTTGATTGGTTGAAAAAAAGAAGACACCAACTTATAGCTTAAGTTTTGTTGTTGTTTTTTTCAGCACCGAAGTTGTCCTTAGAGTCCAGGTTCCCCGCAGACCCCCAGCTGCTGTAAAACTACTATTTGCATCATGCCTGGCTGGCTAAAACTAAAGCTCTGGCCTCTGGCTGCTCAGACATGATTAGAAATTTACAACAGCAAGGGGGCTGCAGGTTCTTTATCCCAGGTCTTGTCCCGAGGCATAATACTGTCTAAGGCTACGTTCCCACAAAGTCTTTTTTGTTTTTTAGCGTTTCGCTGCCTTTTTTTAAAAGCTGTCATTTTGGTGCCAAAAAGCTGCTATTTTATGCAAATAAAGCGTCCACGTTTTGGCAAAGTGCCAAAAGAAGGCCAGGATGACATTATCAATGTAAAAACCTCCGAACACCACAAATCACGGATCAAGGGGCGCAGGTCCAGAGAGAAATGATGGAAATAGGGTATAAGAAAGTTTAATAAGACCCAACGCGTTTCGGAACCGCACCGGTTCCTTTTTCAAGAGTCATAGTGTTCTACAAAAAAACACAATACATATAAAGGAAGTAAGCATGACATCAGAACAAGGGGGCGGGGAAGAACAACCCCTTTAGAACAGGTGCATTATATCTATCATTATCAAAACCCAAAAAATCTACCCATAAACATACATATATATACACTCACATCGGATCTGAAATAAAAATATGTACAAATATAAATGAATATAAAAATATAAAAATAAATATAAATATGCACATATTACAACTAATTTATACTTTGGTATTCTCTACAATTTCATTTAAACCATCTGGTGCTAGACAACATAACCTAAAAATCCAATAGGATTCCCTATTGATCAGCTGTTTGTATCTATTAGGTATGGACTCTGATATTTCCTCTAGAATCGTGAGTTTTAAAGAAGTAGGGTCAGAATTATGTTTAAGAAAATAGTGTCTCGATAAACTGTGCAGTAAAAAAGAATTCTTAATATTAGCACGATGTTTGTTCATGCGGGATCGCACCGTCTGAACGGTGCGGCCCACGTATTGTAGCTGACAAGGACATTCTAAAAGATAAATCACATATTGTGAGAAACATGAATATGTGTTGTGAACATAAAATATTTCCTTCGTTACTGAGGATTTAAAAAACGATGATGGAATAACGGAGATCCAATAGCAGCACAGGCATCTAGTGACATTGCATCGTATAGTGCCAATAGTGTTTGTTTTTTGTCCTTTGCTGTCGGTACTGGCAACAGTATTGCGAAGTCTCCCAGGGGCAAGTTGGCTGCGTAGTGTTTTAGTTCTACGAAAAATTACCGTAGGTTGACTAGGAAGAATGGGTTTTAAAATTGGGTCACTTAAAACAATATTCCAATGTTTAGTTAGTATTCTTTTAATTTCTTGCGTACCACAGTTATATTCTGTAATAAGTGCTGTATTAAAATTATGAGTATTAGATTTTTGTTCAATTTTTTGTTTATTAGACATTTTTTCAATAATCTTTTTTGTGTTTTATCCTTATTTTTATTATAGGCATTGGATAACAGGCGTTTAGGGTAACCCTTATTAACAAAACGGTCGTATAGAATTTTTGACTGCTCACGAAAATCAGTATCTAGAGTACAATTTTTCCTGATACGTTGATATTGTCCATAGGGTACATTTTTAAGCCAATTGGGGAGATGACAGCTCGTGTAATCTAAAAAGCTGTTAACATCTACTTTTTTAAAAAATGTGGAAGTTTTTATACTATTGGATACTAAATCTTTACTAATAATTAGATCTAAAAATTCTAAGCTGGTCTCCCCATAATTGAGAGTAAAATTAATACCCCAATTATTTTGATTTAAAAATTCAACAAATAAAACCGCATCATCTTTGGTCCCGGTCCACACCATAAATAAATTTATATATAAAAATTATATGCGTTCGAGTATTCATGGCTAGGAATAGTATCCAATTTAATATAATAGTCAGTATCTGAAAGTATTCTATATGCATATAGAATACTTTCAGATACTGACTATTATATTAAATTGGATACTATTCCTAGCCATGAATACTCGAACGCATATAATACCCTCATACAGGATGCAATAAGTGAAGGGATTTTGAATAAAAATGAAAAAGATTTTTTATCAGTTATTAACACCAATTTTCCTTATTTTTATTATTTACCTAAAGTACACAAATGCGAATCAAAACCACCAGGGAGACCTATTATTTCGGGGGTGGGTTCCCTTACAAGTAATCTTTCTCACTATGTTGATTTATTCCTTCAAAAATATGTTTGTGAATTACCGTCCTTTTTGAGAGATTCATCGCAACTTATTTCTGAACTTCAGCTGCTTCGTTTACCTCCTGTATTTTCTTTTATTTCACTTGACGTATCAGCACTTTATTCTAATATTGATATCGAATTGGGCCTTAAATCAACACAATATTATTTGTTCGGAGATACTTCCCTACCTATGGCACAATCTATTTTTATTTTACGTAGTATGCAGTTTATTTTAGAGCATAATGCTTTTACTTTTGATAATAATATTTTTCGTCAAATTAAGGGCTGTGCGATGGGCTCTCGTTTCTCCCCCAGTTTTGCCAATCTATTCATGGGTCGTTTTGAGGAAGAGCTCATCGCACAGTCCCTTGTCTCCGATATGTACAAACAATTTGTATTTTTTTATCGTCGCTACATAGATGATTTATTTATGGTGTGGACAGGGACCAAAGATGATGCGGTTTTATTTGTTGAATTTTTAAATCAAAATAATTGGGGTATTAATTTTACTCTCAATTATGGGGAGACTAGCTTAGAATTTTAGATCTAATTATTAGTAAAGATTTAGTATCCAATAGTATAAAAACTTCCACATTTTTAAAAAAGTAGATGTTAACAGCTTTTTAGATTACACGAGCTGTCATCTCCCCAATTGGCTTAAAAATGTACCCTATGGACAATATCAACGTATCAGGAAAAATTGTACTCTAGATACTGATTTTTGTGAGCAGTCAAAAATTCTATACGACCGTTTTGTTAATAAGGGTTACCCTAAACGCCTGTTATCCAATGCCTATAATAAAAATAAGGATAAAACACAAAAAAAGATTATTGAAAAAATGTCTAATAAACAAAAAATTGAACAAAAATCTAATACTCATAATTTTAATACAGCACTTATTACAGAATATAACTGTGGTACACAAGAAATTAAAAGAATACTAACTAAACATTGGAATATTGTTTTAAGTGACCCAATTTTAAAACCCATTCTTCCTAGTCAACCTACGGTAATTTTTCGTAGAACTAAAACACTACGCAGCCAACTTGCCCCTGGGAGACTTCGCAATACTGTTGCCAGTACCGACAGCAAAGGACAAAAAACAAACACTATTGGCACTATACGATGCAATGTCACTAGATGCCTGTGCTGCTATTGGATCTCCATTATTCCATCATCGTTTTTTAAATCCTCAGTAACGAAGGAAATATGTTTTATGTTCACAACACATATTCATGTTTCTCACAATATGTGATTTATCTTTTAGAATGTCCTTGTCAGCTACAATACGTGGGCCGCACCGTTCAGACGGTGCGATCCCGCATGAACAAACATCGTGCTAATATTAAGAATTCTTTTTTACTGCAGTTTATCGAGACACTATTTTCTTAAACATAATTCTGACCCTACTTCTTTAAAACTCACGATTCTAGAGGAAATATCAGAGTCCATACCTAATAGATACAAACAGCTGATCAATAGGGAATCCTATTGGATTTTTAGGTTATGTTGTCTAGCACCAGATGGTTTAAATGAAATTGTAGAGAATACCAAAGTATAAATTAGTTGTAATATGTGCATATTTATATTTATTTTTATATTCATTTATATTTGTACATATTTTTATTTCAGATCCGATGTGAGTGTATATATATGTATGTTTATGGGTAGATTTTTTTTGGTTTTGATAATGATAGATATAATGCACCTGTTCTAAAGGGGTTGTTCTTCCCCGCCCCCTTGTTCTGATGTCATGCTTACTTCCTTTATATGTATTGTGTTTTTTTGTAGAACACTATGACTCTTGAAAAAGGAACCGGTGCGGTTCCGAAACGCGTTGGGTCTTATTAAACTTTCTTATACCCTATTTCCATCATTTCTCTTTGGACCTGCGCCCCTTGATCCGTGATTTGTGGTGTTGGAGGTTTTTACATTGATTATTCCTTTGGGATAGCGGAGTGGCTGCGGTCCTTTTCACACATGCTTTGATGAGTGTTGTGCCTCTATCTATAGCACAACCCCACCAGGTGAGAGTCTCCTGACACACTGATTCCTCCCTATTCTTGTATATCATTGATCCACGCTATGGAGCGCTGTCCCCTTGTATTTTATTTGTAGGATGACATTATGATTGTGCCCTATGAGGCATTGATATTCGGCATTCTGTTAAATTCGGCTACTTCTATGGCCTAAACATAGTCAAGAAGTGACTAAGCTCGAGTAATTTCCCACACGTATACAAGCTTTCCCTCTGACTCAAAAGCAAGCCACAATTTTTGAGTAAAAAGTCTTATGCAAGAAATGACCCATCCTACTACTACCACCAACGCCCATCAAACCGCCCCACACCATAATACTGCCCATCTTTAAGGATCACACAGTACTACTGCCCCTTTTTTGTTTCCCACAAAGTAATACAGCCCAAGCATTATAATGATTCTATCACTTTTCTGTGCCTAAAAAACGTTAAAAGAAAAACAGACATAACATTGACAGCTTTGTTGAATATATATTATATTTTCTATTTGACTGCATGTTTTGTTACCACTGTGGGGCACTCTGATATTGATTGTGCATCTAGTTTCCGGCAACTTAATATTATTGTGGTACATATTTATAGTTTGCTGGGCTTTTCACAAGTACATAATTGTATGTTTGTTTGCACCTTTGTGTTTCTGCATATGTGATCCTTATGGGATTATACTTTTATGCCACAAGTAAGGACTTTATGCAAGTTCAAAACATGTTTTCTATTTCTCCTCTGTATAGAATGTTACAGCTTCGATCAATAAAGCTCTGGATTGTATATGCCCCCAAGGCCTGGACTTAATGATTCTAATGTATAGAACAAATCTTGAGCATTATTTCTTAGAACTCTACATTGTATAATGCTCCTCTATTATTCCTAATGGAAATTTCCGAATAAACTGACAACTGGGTGTGACTACTCCCTTGTAAATAAGGCATGCCTGACAGAATCAGCACTGCCTGGACAGTGTCGGAGCATGTAGGGACACTCTCAGTTATCAGAGGAATTGTAACCTTCAGTATTCCATTTATTTATACAATTCCTGGGAAAATAGCCAAGGAACAGCACAATGCAAGGTTCTAGGATGTTCTGTAAGTGTAGTTCTGTGCAGTAAACAAGTATTTACAAAAACAGAAAGGTCAGCATAGGTGACAGTGCTCTTTACCATGCAGGGAAATAAAGCAGATGACACTTTCTATTGTATGCAAACGCTACTTAAAATAAGCTTGCAGACCTTTAAAAAAGATACTTTTAACACACTAATATCCTAATATTACTTTTACTGTGCCATAATGAAATTTTTTTTTTATTAATCAAAGAAAAGTGGCAAATATATACACAGGGCTTACACCCAGGGCGTTCAGCTAAACCACAGTGGTTATTTGTAAATCTTTCAAATTTTCAAATCATAGTAAAAAAAAATTGCAGGAAATCTAGAGCCCTGTGCATGGTACCTATGCAATTCCTTAGACCAAAGTAGTATGGCCTCTGTGCTGCAGATTACAGGCAATGTGAGTCTCCATCTTCCCCATCACATTATTCCTGTGCTATATATTTAACACGTTTGAGGGTATAGCCAATACACTATAAATATAGTACCACCAGGTGGTTAAAGGGTTATCCCCATCTATTTCCCTTATATCAGAAAAAATTATTTTATTTTAAAAAACCTTATTATAATATAATACCAAGTAAAGCCGAGGAAGTGTATTTAGTGGTTAAAATATCAGAATCTAAACCGTCCAATTAAACCTAATCCCCCAAGTTAATGTGAACTGTGCGATTTGTCCCAACCTGTCCCCGCAGACTCATTAGAGCTTCTTAGTCGCTGCCAGCTGACCTGGAATTCTCTGTGGGTGTGGAGAGGATGTCTAGGGTGTGGAGAGAGTTTCTATGGCATCACAAGGCCCGCAGGAGGTGAAGCCAGCTGGATACTGTATGAAAGGGCTACTAAGAGAAATCTTGATCTGCACAATGAGGCATATCACTAAGAGGATATAGAAAATGTATCTATAAATATATCAACTATCTAACATACATAAACAATGCAAAAAAAAAACAGACTGACTCAAATATGAAGATAATGTACACCTCTACAGACAGTAAATTGCTATTGGAATGTGCAACGCAGATGCTGGAGGCCAAAAACAAAAAGACAATTGTGTAATAGAATAGTTAAGCTAAGACAATAATTGAGGCTCTGTCCATCTCCTCCTTTCAGAGTCTCGGACAATCGTTCCATTATATCTGACAGGTATTCTTTTCATCAATTTGACAAACATCATGCCAGAATCTGACGGACCCCATTATAAGTTATTGAGGTCCATCAGGCACAGGAGGTGTCCATCACTTGATGGGTTCGGTACTGCCATGACTTCTTTTGACGGTTGTGTGAACCTAGCCAAGGGCTGTGCGTACACATTGCAGGAATGTTACAATAACATTGTTTTCTTTACCAAAATCATGGTAAAACTAGAGCTGCAAAGACCGCGTGAACACAGTGTAACCTGTAGGCCTAATTCCCCCTAAAGTACATCCCCTGGAGGTAACAAAAATAAACCCTCCATTTTTCAAATTACATTGCTTCTACACATGCATAGTGCTAGGTCATTTTCACACCAGCATACTATGGATGCTTTTTCCCGTCTGTACAATGACTGAGAGTCTTGGCCAGACTGCGTGCTAAAGCAGGCAGTATAAACAACGGCCATTCCGCGTGAACACTACCTACAGACAGAAATAATGAACATGATCATTATTTCTGGTCGTAGATAGTGTTAAACAATGGCCGTTGTTTATACAGCATGGGAACATACCCCCGGCCTGGGGCCACCTTATCGTTGGTGGGGTGGTTTACACTGTTTGCAAATGGTAACCAAGAGCCCCATTATTTTTGCGGTAATTTTGTTTAGCAGTTGGGGGGGCTGCTTTTGACTATTTTCATGTCTGTAGTGGGTCTGTATCTTGCTATTGCAGTGAGCTGTTGAATTTGTGTTTTTTGTATGTTTGCAATTTCAGCCATAGCAAAGTGCTTCTGCCTAGTGTGAATGGTGTTCTAGGAGAGCTGACCAAATTTGTCTTTTTTTCAGCATGAGAACATAGCCTCAAAGGAAACTGAGGTGAGATTCACACGTCCTTGATATACAGTCTGTAAGTTGGCTGTATATCACAGACTGAACTCTACAGGACTTCTTGCATCATAATTTATTATGATGCAATGGGTTCCTAAATAGCTATAGCTGTACGCTACTGAACTGACATGGCTGTGTCAGTTCAATAGCGTACTGTAGCTTAATATATTATGATGCAGGAAATCCCATAGAGTTCGGTCCTTGATATACAGCTAGCTTACAGACCGTATATTACGGACATGTGAATCTGGCCTAACAGCAGGTTAGAAGAATTGAATCTGGAGTTATGTTCCCATGGAGCAGGGGACACTGAGCTTTCTTACCTTTATCCTCAGTGCAGTTTTCCTAAAATCCTGAGGTTTATTAATATGTCAGTCAGGTAGTTTGGTGCACTGGGGGTGGGACTACAGCATCGATACGCTCATCCTCCCGCCTGCCTCCTTATGAATATTTAAATATGCGCTCTGCAGTGATGAGCAGCAACACCTCTTACACCTAGGCTGGGGTCACACATGGTTTGCGCAGTATTTTTACCAAAAGAGAAGGAACTATACTGGAAAGATTTTTACCTTCTATTGGAATTGGTAAAAGAAAATAAACTGTGTGTGAACCCAGTCTTAGGCCTCTCTCATAAATTCCATAGGTCTGTCTGCAATTGTGGACAGACTACGGACCTATTCATTTAAATGGACCCAACTATTTTTCGGGACTGTGATCCGTGCCATGATTCAGGGCTGTGTTAGTGCACCAATCCAGCCTATCCCACTGATATTTAATTAGAAGGGGAGGGCTGGTTTGGTGCACTGTGGGTTGTAGTCCCGCCCCAGTATAAAGATTAAACTCCTAATAGCATGGAAACAGCCCCAAGGATGAAGGTAAGAAACTATAGGGAGATATCAGCAGGATAGAACTTCCCTTTAAGTTGTGTGAAAAGCTTTTATTGTTTACGACTGGAGAACCGGACAAGTTGTCATCACAAGTAAAACACTAAATCAATATCACGTGCTGAAAAACAACAGCAGAATTTGCCGTCCCTTCAACATGTTCCTGTTTGTTAAACTACTTGTTTGCCATGTCCAAGGGATAAACACATCAATCTTTCCAAAAGGTGATATTGTTAACTGCCTGTCAACAGAATAATAAGACCCCTACAACATAAAGGATAGAAAATACCCTACATACTCATCATGCACATGGCCGAGCCTTGTACAAGAGAGAACACAGGTGCTCTGGGAAACCTTGTACAATGCTGTATGGTGCGGTCTACAGCTTTGAATCACATAATATGGTGTCTGTTAGCGCATACTACAAGGAACAATCTCTGCACCCCTCAGTATGAAGTCACAGCCATACAGGAGTAAAGCATGGGTGCTCTTTTATGGCACTGTATAGCTTGAATGTTGTACACAGTTGGAATATGAACATATGCATGTGCCTTAGGCCAATATCAGTAAAGCTTTTCCACAAAAACAGATAGCAAGGTAATAGTCACTGGGAGGAGCCTGCCTAGAGGTTATCAGGCATTGCTCCAGGAGGCACACAAATGGGGCATCGGTATGTCGTCCATTTAGAATGGACCTATTGACTTCTACTGGAGGCTCTCCTATGCAAAAACTAACTGTATATGTGCATGTTCTATTTTGTTGACCGTCCAAAAAATGATCTGTTTTCAAAATGAATGTTTGGTAACCACTTTAAAATCAACTATCCGGATTTACAGACAGAAAACACTTGAATTTAACTTCAAATCTAGAATACATTGGCTGATAATTTTCTATTCTAGAGGAGAGCGTTTAGAGAAGGAAACAAGATAAGCGGACAATAAAAAATGAAAAACACTGGCACGTTATAAATGTATAAGATATTGTGACGTTTAGCCTCCTGCACATTGTAATCTTCTGTATAAATGGCGTTTGTTACCTGGAGAAGATCCTGCTTCTCTCTTTCGCCTGAACTGATAGCTTTTTTGATCGCTTTCATTTCATTCAGTATAGCTTGTGCTTCATCAAGTTTATAACCAACGTGGTTTCCAGACATTTCATATCGATCCTAGTAAAAGAAAGTTGTAGTCATATTAGAGAGACTGTATTACATTTAATGCTACGGCATTTCTCTATTTGCACTATTGCTTATTGCTAAAGAGAAAATTACAAGTCTGTAACATAGATTTGAGTTCTACGGAGCCATAATAGGGCACCTTACTGTGCCTCAGTATACACTGGTTTTGTCTGAGGGTTTAAAGAGGTCTATTTTCTGCCAGTTTCTAAATGGATCCAAAGACATAAAAAAATTTACATGCCCCATCAAATGCCATAGTAGCAGGGATTTCATTGCATCTATGGTTGTATATCTTCTACATATGGCACTAGATCATGGCACCTTAGAGCAGCACCTGAAGAGGTGCAAAGAACGCAAGACACAGCCTTAAAGGGCTTGTACATGGCTCTACACAGTTGTGACAATACTTGCTCATGCCCATTCACTTCTGAGTTCATGCCGACATGGCAACCGAAACTTGCATATATCCCATGAAGTGTGTGACAGGAAATCAGATCATGTTGGCGATGATTATTAAGAGTAAAGATCATGCCAATCTTTTCAGTCCCTTAAATAAAAAGTAGATATTCTGTCTTTTGCAGATTACTGATAATAAGGTAAAGGGATCTATTCCTGGCTTTTCTACAGTGCCCTATGAATTTTAGTTGTGGCTGATCAGCAGTACACCTCTCAGCACACTCATGTACCTATTTTTCCCCTTCTGGACTATTTTATGAACCTTGCAACATGACATTAAAGTCCGAATTCACATAGGCCTCATACATTTGTGAGATACACAGCTATAAAACAGAATTAGTCTTAGCCCTTAAAGTGTCACTATTGTTATAACTTTCAAAAGCTAAATCAACAGTAGATGTGATATAAAGCAAGTTTGCAATTTACATTCAATTTTTTTTTTTTTAGTTATCATGGAGAACAGGGCACTTCCTCTTTTCTGACTCTTTTTCTCAAAAAACAGGAAACAGTCAGAAAACAGGAAGTCCTGTGTATCCCAGGCCATGTGAGCTGATGGACACCGTGACTCTCTGTACTGGCCGGAATTCATGTGTTTAGTCTTTTGTTTTCAACCTGCAGGAGACTGGACCTGGATTTCTGGTTTCTTTTACAGCTTGATAACAACAACAACAAAAAAATGACTGTAAATTGCAAACTTGCTTAAGTTCACATCTACTGTTGATTTAGATGTTGAAAGTTATAACGACAGCGACATTTTAAACACAAAAAAATACAATTTACTAAAAGCTGCAAAACAAAGAATCTACAAAGTGCCGATGTGACCATTGGATTAACAAGCTGGTACATCTCAGACTGAATGGCCATATGTTCTTCCCCACGACTTTCATCCTGCTGGCAGGTCAGATCATCCACACATTGACAACCTTGTTATATAAGTATATTGATTTAAGATTAGGACTGGTGGTATTACTATTACACCATTTCATCATGGATTCTTAGAGCCAAGCTCTAGGCGGAGTTGCCGTGGGAGCTGAGCACAGTGGTAAAACAGGTTTAGCAAGGGTGCAAGGGAGAACAGTAGAGAACATTCTTCTTGTCTCCACTCTGAAATACTATATGACACGTTATTCAGAAGGTATTTATACAGGAACAACTCCAGAGTTTCTATGAGGCAGGGAAGGAAGACTTGTTACAGCTTTAAAGACTTTCTGAGCCTGAAGCGTCAATCACGTCGAGATCAAAAAGTGCTTCCTTAATCCTTTTTTCAGTTTGATCTTTGCTGACATGTCAGATTCTAGCTTCAATATCCATGTTACAGATTAATTTTCTTTTGTTTAAAAAAACTTTATGTCAGAAGGAAAGGATGTAGAGGCAGACTCCTGGCACCCAGCAGCCCCATGGAGGAAATAAAACACATCCTGGCTATGGCAGCGTGCACACTCTGCTTCTCTGATCCCACTTTACCCTATTATGAGATCAGCAGAACTCAGCTACAGTCTAGCCTCTCATCACAGTCTTTGCATCCTGGTTTTGCACAGGATGATTTTTAAGTATTTTTTTTTATAGTGATCCTATTTTTTAATTTTTGCCTTTTTTATAGGGTCTAAAAATTCAGGTAAGAGTTAAGATTGCTGATCAAACAGGCCCATTTAAAAATAAAAAAAATCTAGCAGATTTTAACAGGATGGTCAAATGTGACGTGTTTATATGTAACTATATATGTAACTATTGTAGGGATCTTCCCGGGGGATGGTGTGTTAGGACACAGTTCAGGCAGCAAACTTGGACTTAAAAAACAGCTTTGGTGTTTATTTGTAGCATAAACGGTCCAGCAACATAAATACAGCAACACCGTGCATTGATAATAAAACAAAACAAAAGGTCTTGCCCGTCTGGGCACTTACTAACACAGGTCACCTAACTGTCACTTCCATAGGCGGTATCGTGGAGTGTGAATAGGCCCCAGCAGTGATATAACTCCTTGCTCCCAGGAAACACAGCATGCAAGCTGTTCACCCTGGCTGAGAGCAATATTCTCTAGCTCTGTGGAGCTTTTACCCTGCTGCAGGCTTAACAAGGCACACCTGCCTGCAACACCCGAACTGGACCGGGGGAGGGGAATGGCAGGTCCCACTACCAACCTACCCACCATTCCAGTAAATCCAGGCCCGGAACATGGAAAAAAACCCTCAGCAGCATAACACTGCTGAGTGACAGATCTCACCTGGATTCACCATCTCACCATATGCCTTAGCCTGGGTGAGATGTACCTCCCCTCAAATACTTCTCCAGTGACATGTCTACATATCCCCCCCCTCTTTTTCAGACCGGAGGGCTGAGCATTTTGTCCCCACAGACAGTGTACCCTTGATAGGGCGTCAGCATTTGCCTGTAACTTTCCTGGCCTGTGTTCCACCGTGAAATTAAAGTTTTGGAGGGACAGAAACCATCTAGTCACCCTCACATTTTTCTCCTTGTTAACCTTCATCCATGTTAGGGGGGCATGGTCGGTCACTAGCTTAAATTTTCTGCCTAGCAGGTAGTACCTCAGGGACTCTAGGGCCCATTTCACTGCCAGACACTCTCGCTCAACAATGGCGTAGTTTTTCTCGGCCGGGGATAGCTTCCTGCTTAAGTACATCACTGGGTGCTCCTCGCCATTCACGACCTGTGAGAGGACGGCACCTAACCCTGTGTTGGAGGCATCTGTCTGGACCAGAAATTCTTGCCTAAAGTCAGGGGTAACTAGCACCGGTTGTTGGCACAAGGCAGACTTAAGGCTTTGAAAAGCCTTCTCGGCCTCTGGAGTCCATGTCACCATTGCGGACTTCGCACCCTTTGTCAGGTCAGTTAGCGGGGCTGCAACTGTGGCAAAGTTTGGCACGAACCTACGGTAATAGCCTGTAATACCCAGGAAAGCTCTGACCTGTTTCTTTGTGAGGGGTTTGGGCCAATTCTGTATTGCCTCAATTTTATTCAGTTGTGGTTTCACTAACCCCCTCCCAATAATGTATCCCAGGTATTTGGCCTCCTCTAAGGCTAGTGCACACTTCTCTGCATTGATGGTTAACCCCGCATCACTTATGGCATCTAACACCGCCTGGACCTTACAGAGGTGACTTTCCCAATCAGGGCTAAAATGACCACATCATCGAGGTAGGCAGCAGAGTAGTCCCGATGTGGTCGCAGGATCAAGTCCATCAACCTCTGAAAAGTGGCAGGGGCTCCATGTAACCCGAATGGCATCACTACATATTGGAAGAGCCCATCAGGGGTGGAGAATGCAGTCTTCTCTCTAGCCTTAGGAGTGAGGGGGATCTGCCAGTAGCCCTTAGTGAGATCGAGGGTAGTTATGTACCTAGCATTACCCATCCTTTCGATCAACTCATCTACCCTGGGCATGGGGTAGGCATCGAACTTGGAGATCTCATTTAACTTTCTAAAATCATTACAGAACCTCCAAGTTCCATTGGGCTTTGGGATTAACACAATCGGGCTGGACCACTCGCTCTGGGACACCTCAATGACTCCTAGGTCAAGCATACGTTTTACCTCAGATGATACCGCCTCCCTCCGTGCTTCTGGTATCCTATAGGGCTTAAGGTTTACTCTGCTTCTAGGCTCAGTTTCAATATGATGACTAATGAGATGCGTACGCCCTGGGAGGTCAGAAAACTTGTCTTTATTTTTCTGCAGGAACTCCTTAGCTTCCTGCTTCTGTGACACTGATAGGGTGTCACCAATCCTGACCGGAGGGATTGGTGGGGACAGATGACCAACAGGCTTTGTCGCCACCAAGGATTCCCTGTCTTTCCAGGGTTGATCAAGTTTATGTGATAAACTTGGAAAGGCTTCCTTCTACCTGGTTGGTGTACCTTGTAGTTGACCTCACTGATCTTCTCTACAATTTCATAGGGACCCTGCCACTTTGCTAAGAATTTGCTTTCTACTGTGGGAACAAGTATGAGTACTCGGTCACCAGGGCTAAATGTCCTGATTCTTGCAGAACGATTGTAAATTCTGCTTTGGCTCTCTTGCGCCTTCTGGAGGTGTTCCCTTACTAGGGGCATTACAGTGGCTATACGGTCCTGCATTTGTGCTACATGCTCTATAACACTCTTGTATGGGGTGGACTCACTTTCCCATGTCTCTTTCGCTATATCCAACAAACCCCTAGGGTGACGACCATAGACTAATTCGAAGGGAGAGAACCCTGTGGATGATTGGGGCACTTCCCTAATAGCAAACATTAGGTAAGGTAGTAAGTGATCCCAATCCCGACCATCTTTTTCCACTACTTTCTTTAACATATGTTTCAGGGTTTTATTAAACCTCTCCACTAACCCGTCCGTCTGTGGGTGATATACAGAGGTACGAAGGTGTGAGATTTTAAACAGTTTGCACAGGTCCTTCATTACCTTTGACATAAACGGAGTACCTTGGTCGGTCAAGATTTCTTTGGGGATCCCCACTCTGGAAAACATATAAAACAACTCACGGGCAATTGTTTTAGACGCAGTGTTTCTTAGGGGTACAGCCTCAGGATAACGGGTTGCGTAGTCTAAGACCACCAAAATGTACTGGTGTCCCCTTGCTGACTTTACAATGGGACCCACCAAGTCCATTGCAATGCGGTCAAAAGGTACCTCTATGATGGGGAGCGATACCAACGGGCTGCGGAAATGCGACACTGGGGCGTTAAGCTGACAAGTGGGGCACGACTCACAGTATTTTTTTATGTCAGCATAAATCGCAGGCCAATAAAACCTCTGGAGGACTCTCTCCTGCGTTTTATCTGTCCCCAAGTGGCCCCCAAGGACATGACTATGGGCCATGTCGAGTACCTGACGCCGGTACGACTTAGGCACCAGAAGCTGTTCCACCACCTCATCATTAATCTTAGTGACTCTATAGTAGAGATCATTAGTCACAGAAAAATGTGGAAACTTTTCCTCAGCTTCTGGTTCCTGAGGTACCCCATTCATAACAGTGACCTGCTCTCTAGCATTTTTGAGAGTGGGGTCCTGTAATTGTGCAGTACCAAAATTATCCCTGGACACCTCTAAGTCGGGAACATTCGGGTCAGAGGGAGGAGCCTCTTCCTCACCAGCCAGGACCTGCAAAGGAAAAGCATTTTCATCCTGTACATTTTTATCTTTTACCGTGGGTAATGCAATAGACTTAGGGGTATCCTTACTCCTTTCAGGGGATTGTTGTTTTCCCCATAGAGCCCAGAACAATGGAAAATCACGCCCCAATATCACATTATGCATAAGGTTTTTAACCACACCCACTTCATACTGTACAGCGCCTAGTTCAGTCCCGACATTAGCCAGTACTATAGGGTAAACCTTTGTATCGCCATGTATGCACACCACACTCATATGTCTTTTTGGCACAAAGTCCCCAGTCACCAGGCTGGCATGCACCAAGGTGACAAGGCTTCCTGAGTCCAGCAACGCCTTAACAGGAAAGTCATTTACAGTAATGTTGCAGACTTGCGGTTCAGTCTCTAGTCCAGTGACCGCAACAAGAGACGGTTCCGCAAATAGCGACTGACGCCGGCTAGCGTCACACTCCATGGGCTCAGTGGTAAGAGGGCAATGGGCAGACACATGTCCCGTCTCATGGCATCTCCAGCACTGGATAGGGCCTGGTCTCCTTGGCAGGGAGTCCTTTTTAGGGCCACTTAGCCACCGGGGACCATCACCAGTCTTTTGCCCCTGAGTTACCTCCTGAGCGCTCTTCCCTCTATCAGCACCCCTCCACACTCCCCCAATAGATGGAAGTCTCTTACCAGATGATGGCACAGATCTGGCACTCCGGGGAGGTGACGGTGCGGCAGGAACATCACGGAGGTAGTCCTCGGTCGCCTGGAACCTCTCCACAAGGCTGACGAGTTCGTTGGCACTCCTAGGGTCGCCTTGTCCCACCCAGCGTTGTAGATCAGCAGGAAGGGCACGGAGGTAGCGATCCATCACGACCCTCTCTAGGATCTGGGCAGCAGTAGAGGTGTCTGGCTCCAACCACTTTCTTGCCAAATGGATCAGGTCGTACATCTGGGACCTCGCTGACTTGTCCAGACTGTAGCTCCAGTTGCGGACCCTCCGGGCACGAACAGCAGCAGTAACTCCTAGTCGGGCGAGTATCTCTGCTTTTAGCCGAGGATAGTCTTTGACCTCTTGCTCACTGAGGTCATAATAGGCCTTTTGAGGTTCGCCTGTTAAATAAGGCGCAATCACTTCTGCCCACTCAGTGGAGGGTAACTTCTCTCTCTCAGCCACCCGCTCAAAGACAGTTAAGTAGGCCTCAATATCATCATCCGCAGTCATCTTTTGCAGCGCACGCTGCACGGCTCTTTTCACAGACAAAGTCTCTGGCGCGGCTGCTGCCACCAGCTGGGGATTAGCACCTGCAGACGCCTCCTGCTTTGCTATTAGGTGCTCAATAAGTCTCTGTTGTGCAGCCATTGTCTGTTCATGGCGCAGGTTAGCGTCTGTCAGAGCCTGTTGTTGCTGCAAACTCACTTGCATTAACTGCTTCATCATCTCCTCCATGTTGCTTGGCTGTTTTTGGAGTGAAGCAGCAGCCTTCACCCAGGACATGAGTAGCTGTAGCCAAGTTGATGCACACCGTTGCCCCTAGCAACCGTTTTGCCCGCTCCGCAGCACCAATTGTAGGGATCTTCCCGGGGGATGGTGTGTTAGGACACAGTTCAGGCAGCAAACTTGGACTTAAAAAACAGCTTTGGTGTTTATTTGTAGCATAAACGGTCCAGCAACATAAATACAGCAACACCGTGCATTGATAATAAAACAAAACAAAAGGTCTTGCCCGTCTGGGCACTTACTTAACACAGGTCACCTAACTGTCACTTCCATAGGCGGTATCGTGGAGTGTGAATAGGCCCCAGCAGTGATATAACTCCTTGCTCCCAGGAAACACAGCATGCAAGCTGTTCACCCTGGCTGAGAGCAATATTCTCTAGCTCTGTGGAGCTTTTACCCTGCTGCAGGCTTAACAAGGCACACCTGCCTGCAACACCCGAACTGGACCGGGGGAGGGGAATGGCAGGTCCACTACCAACCTACCCACCATTCCAGTAAATCCAGGCCCGGAACATGGAAAAAACCCTCAGCAGCATAACACTGCTGAGTGACAGATCTCACCTGGATTCACCATCTCACCATATGCCTTAGCCTGGGTGAGATGTACCTCCCCTCAAATACTTCTCCAGTGACATGTCTACACTATATAATAATTCAAAAGCTGGGGAAACCTCTTGGGCATATGTGATGCATTTGTTGAATGCAGGCAAAAAGCAAAGTGTGAAAAAGTGCACATAGCAGATCTTTGCATAGAATATCCATAGTGGATTCGTCTGGGTTTACGCTGCGTTTTTGCTGTCCGTTAAACATGTATGTTTAAGGGTATCTGCACACAAAGGAAAAGGTGAGGAATTAGGTGAGGAATTGAAGAGGAATTCACTCTTATTTCAGCTTGAAAATCCTCCTGTAAAATATGAACATCCCATTGTGTTCAATGGGATTTCCACTCTGTTGTTCACACTGCAGAATTTCCAAGCATAGTTTTCTGCCACTGATCTGCTTTCTGCCCAGAGAATTGACATGTCAATTCTTTGGGCAGATTCTGCTAGAGGAATCCTATAGAAGTCAATAGGGGAATCCTATAGAAGTCAATAGGGGAATCCTATAGAAGTCAATGCTTGAATTCCGCTTGCATTGCGCTCAAATTCTGCCAGAGCTCAACAGGCGAGAAATTTCAAGCAGAAAACTTTCCTCTACAATTCCTCGAGAATTCTTCAGCATGCACATACCCTAAGTGGATGCTGTTGTAAACAGCAAAACGAATTCTTTTTTTTTTAGTTTTTTTTTTTTTTTCATACACAAAAGAAGTTTTTCTGTAAATAATAATTAAACCTACTGAAAAGGAAACAGTAAAACAGATGGAAAAATGCAATGTGAACACAGCCTTGGATCAGTTTTCTCATCCAAACGCTGCAGCTATTTTATCTAGACAGAAGCTGTGCTGTGTGAAGGTATGTGGATTCATTGACGGTTTTCCCATTGAATTTAATGGGGAATAAAAAAAACTGCAGTCAAACTTAGGGTCCATTTACGAAGAAAGGTTATCTGACAGATTATCTGCCAAAGATTTGAAGGCAAAACCAGGAATGGATTTGAAAAGAGGAGAAATCTCAGTCTTTCCTTTATGACTTGATCTCTGTTTATAGTCTGTTCCTGGCTTTGGCTTCAAATCTTTGACAGATAATCTGTCAGATAATCTTACCGTGGAAATGGACCCTAAATTGCAATATTGCTGCAAATTACCTGTGGATCCATCGCAAAAAGCATCACATAGGATTGGTGGGAGGAGTACACTTATATTATACCTGTGGATTCTGCTGCAGATGTACATGTAATCTACAGCAAATGTATTTCTTTTTTACAATTATCCCTTTGAATTTACTGGAACATTCTAGAATCATTCCATGTATTTTCCATGACAGACACTACATTTTTTTAGTTTTCCATACACAAAAAAATGGTGAAAAACTCACCAACTTGTATTAGTAACAGAATCCACTAAGGATTTTCTGTACACAAATCTCCACTGAAATTGTCAGTATTTCTTTATGAAGGTGGCTCAGATATTCACTGCCAACCAGGGTCTGGGCAGCAGCAGGGACTGATGCTTTTTTTCTCCTTTACTCCCCTTTTCTATGCTTAAGGCCTTATTCACACATCTACAAAATTTATCTGTAATTGCAGATCTGTAATTAAGGATGAATTTGAAACAAATTTATTTCAAGGTGCCTATTCACACATCTACAATTTTTGCGGAAATGTGAAGAGGCAGTGATCTTTGCAGTGAAAAAAAAGGACAGTTCCTATTACGGACCTGCAATTGCGGCACACGTCACAGTCTAGAATGTAGTGGTCCATGAATTGCAGACCACTATGGAGGCACAAATTGAGATTGCAAGTCCACAATTGTGAAAATTGCTTTCGGATGTTTGAATAAGGTATCATATTTTGTCCTTATACCTCAGGCCGCTAACAGCATTACAGGTGCAAATTGATGACAGCTCGTCCAATGAATGGTTGTTGCTGCTCCCCATAAAGGCATAACTATGATTCTTTTCCCTTGGATTATTTAAAATTAGTGATGAGCGAATAGTATTCAATTGAATAGCTATTCAATATAATAGTACATTATTAACGCTATTCGATTGCGTTCAATAACACAATAAAAATTCGATTCGACCTCCCACTCCCCGGCCCGTTTTCCAGCCAATAAACATGCAGGGAGAGGGACAGGCACTAGGAATAGGCGGGACTTAAATAAAACTCTTAACTGTGATTTGCTGGCTAAACTACATCACCTCTTGAATATAGTATAGTGGATTTCAGATTTGTGTCACTTGCTGGTTGGAGCTAGAGAGGGACAGGCTGTTCTCCAGGGAGAGAAAGCTTTTAGGTGAAGTTAGGTAGGAGGGCCCCCAAAAGCCCTTGTTAGGGCTAAAAGTATAAAAACTATATATTGAGAAGCTGTTGTGAGACAGGCAGTGTGTTCAGCAACTACAATTGTTTATGCCTGTATACTGTGATTTCGGGATAATAGCTGTTATCCTTGCTTCTTCAGATTTGCTCAGTCTGCGTCCTGTAAAGGAGTTGAACAGCTCTTTCATTTTATTATTGTAAAAAACAATTATATATCCGGTATATGGCTGTATACTGTGATTGCGGGATAGTACCTGTTATCTTGCTACTACCGACACATACATAAGTGCGTTCCACTAGACCGCAACGCACGCTTCTAGTTTACGTTCATAATTTGTTCGTGAATGTTTGGCGAACACGAACCAATCACAAATTTTTTTTTTTTTGTTCGTGTTCGGGATCCGAACAAACTTTGGGATGTTGGCTCATCACTAGTGTTAGATGCACCCAGGCATGCATCCCCTGCTGTCCCATATGCATTCCAGAGGTGTTGGCATAATTTCCTGAGGTGTCATTGTGCACTTGGTGACCTCCTAGTGGTCGAATATTGATTTCCAGGTCCCAAGTATTTTTCTCCTCTAGACTGTAATGGAATTCGATATTCGTTTGAATATACGAATATCGGGACCTATCATCTCTCTCTCATCTCTATTTATAATCATTCATTTGCAAATCCCGTTTTCAGCCTGCCACGCCTATTTTACTGTGGCACATCAGCAAAGTTACAGTATAGTGTACTGTAAAATGAATCAATGCACCATATGCTGCAGTTCATCCTGAAAGAAGATACAATAAATCTATATACACCCTGTACTGCTGCACAACATCTCTCTCTGAATTGCCCACTAGTCATGGATTTAGTTAAACTGCCATGCGCCAAATTCATGACTCAAATTCATGAAGAATTTAAAAATTATTTTGGCGTTGCATATTAGAGAAAGGAAAGCCAGCCATGATGGTAGAGTAGGAAAATGAAAGGTCTAACATATGCGCCACATTTATCCCATGGCATTCACCACTGGAATACATTAGGTGCAGGTTCGCTTTCTCCAGTTTGGTTTATGCTGTCTAAGGGTCCATGTACACAGAAAGATTATCTGACAGATTATTTGCCCAAAGATTTGAAGCAAAGCCAGAAACAGACTATAAACAGAGATCAGGTCATAAAGGAAAGCCTGAGATTTCTAACTTTTCAGATCCATTCCTGGCCTCCAAATCTTTGGCAGATAATCTGTCAATTAATCTTTCTGTGTAAATGGACCCTAAAATGAGGACAGCATTAATATGTCTGACCCATTAAGGCAAATCTAAAGGCAACTGGACTGGCAGTAGAGCCAAAATGAGTATATAATATATTATATATATATATATCTATATATATATATTATATAATGCAAATAATAACTAATATTATGTTTAAGCACCAGGGCTGTGTCACTGACGTGACCATTGCTTGTAAAAGCTCAATAGGAAGAAACAGGAAAAAACTTACTGTCGAAGAGTTTGGTAAACCATTATTTCCTTGTACTGTAGCTCTTGCTGCATAAAGACCACCTCATCGCTTTAGTTGTTAACCTGTAAAAACATGATAAATTGAAGCAGGACACTGAAATGTATACTTACACACAATACAGCATGTATAACAAA
>NW_027209378.1:0-25441 GCF_027789765.1 Dendropsophus ebraccatus | reverse complement strand
AAAGTCAAGCAAGAAGTCAGGTAAAAAAGTCAAGCAAACAGAGGGAGTTAGGACGGGATCGCAGGAATAGGCAGGAGAGCTGGGACCACGCAGGGTATGAAACCTAATAGCCAGCGCTGGAGAACTGGCTTAGCTTTTCTTGTTTGATTACTAAGAGCCTGGTCCAGATCCCCATTTGACCGACACTCGGATCGTCCAGGTTTCCAGACAGGAAGAGAAACCAGTCAGAGTCAAAAGACTTACTTAGCTGTAATAATCAAGTCTAGCAGTGATCACTTAACTCCTGCATAGTCCCCCATGAAGCTGAGAAGCAAGTGGGTGTGTCACACAAAAGTAAAAACAGGCCCAGTTCACACCAGGCTACTGAACATTCCTGAAACTCACACTTTAACAGTGCTCTTTTTTTTTGTCTCCAAATTAGTGGGTAGGTAGTATCCCCCCCCCATTGAGAGGGCTCCCCCATAGGTAAGTAGGTCTTCTGGTAGTCGGTAGGTAGTCCTTCTTAATAAACACATTGTACATCTCATTAGATAGGTAGGTCCCCTGGTAGGTAGACCCTCCTAATAAGTGTCAGGTCCCCATACACAATTAATAATGCTCCACTTTCCACTAAAAATGCCCCTTTATTTTTGTGCAAAACAATGATACTTAACCTTTTCTTGCTCCCAATCAGATCACTCCTTAGCCCCTTTGCAACCATTCGTAAGCAGGCAAACAAAAAAACATGCAACGTCATCATTCACACCAGATCCTGAGCTGCACATGTCATCTTGTTTGCCACACAAAGGTGCCTACCGCCTACAAGACTGACAGGTCCAGGAGCTAATGTCACTTGCTCTGTCACATCTTTCAGCTGCCGGTGCATCTGGTGCAATGATGGACGTACGACTGAAAGCTCCTTCTCCCACATTGGCCCTGACCAGAAGTATACAAGCCCTTGCAGACCCTGAGCTTGAGTTGGCCAGACATGCTTTTCTACTTCTCAGATGAATGTTTCTAGTTGGTCACTGCATTTGGGCCTCTACTTTTCGGTAGACACCTTAGGGTTGTCCATTCTTTCCTACTGGGTAACACTTCTAGAATATTTATTGCCCATGAATAGTCTTAGGGCCCTGAGATGCTCTCGCTACTACAGATGAACAAATCAATGCAGCAGGAATCTAAAACGAAATTTTCCAACATTTGGTGATTCTGCAAATCCAAAACTTTTAGGATTAATTTCACACGCTTCTTAAATTGAAGCAGCTACTACTAGCCCAACACGGCTGCACATCTCCTCTGCTGTCCATCATGTTCCATACTACCGCTGCTTGGTACCCTATTTTTCAGAGCTACCTAAGCATATTTTTTGCTGGACACTACTATCTGATACAATTTTTTTGTGGTAAAAGGCCAAATGCAAATAAATTTAGGTTTCCCTCTGTGCGCCTCTACATAAATGTGTGACCCGTCAGCACTGCTGCAACATTTTTTAAGCCTGGTACAAAGAAACACCTGACTTAATAAATGAGGGACAGGTGATTCCTTTATTGTTGGGGGTCTCTTCCTTGTCTTGAGAGAAAATGGACATACTTCAAGGTGGACAAGGCTCCCTAGATGTGTGCCTAAATCTATAGAACCCAATGTCCAGTGACTCTCCAAGAAAAAGTCTTGCTGTTTCCTTAGGACTTTCTTTGGCCGATAGGTCATTCTGTCTCACCCACTTGTCTCTCTTTAGAATGTCTCTTTCTCTTTGTATTCTACCATTTTTTTTCCCTTTTCTCTTTTTTCTTAGAACATTTATGTACAATGTACAATGATCAAGCTATAAAGGGGTTATCCGGATTAGAAAAAACTACTTTCTTGCAAAAACCACCCCGCCAGAGTGGAAGAAAGCGGTCATGTTTTCTAAAAACCCCTTTTATCCAGGACGTGGAAGTCCATTTAATCTGAGCTACAATGATTGTACAGTAAGATATGTATAGATCAGAATAAATTTAAAAAGAGTTGATTTCTGTATGGGTTTCCACCTTTATGACATAATGATAAACTTTCTATTCACTGCATACTAAGAAAAATCAGCTTTCAAGTTAGACAGGCTTCTGACAAAACAATTATGCTTCATACAAAAGAAAAGTATTTAGCTATGGGCACTTTCATGTGGCTTTTTCAGTCGAAGGGCAGTTCCAGTTGCGGTCAGATATGCAAGAGAGTAAACTAAAGGTTGACCTGTCAATAAGTGATCGATGGCGAAGTTTCCATATTTCTGTAAATTACTATTAACATTCTTTCTTCTCTTTAATTACAAGAAAAAAGCGAAATGATCAGAAGCTCAAGTGCAGGGTGTGTCACCCAAGTACTGGGAAAAGAGTCAAAGAGAAAGTGAGTTCAGAGAAGGATGGATGAAAATGTTAGGGTTGTTCACACTGTTAGGCCAGGTTCAGACTATGTAAGTGTGCGGCTGTATTTGCGGCTGTAATTGTGCTGCGGTATTTTTGGTGGTTGATGCGTACGCTGGAAAGTATAGGATATACGGCTGCACAGTGCACACTATGTATGAATCTACGGCCCGATCGTAAACGGACCCGTAAAAAATGAACAAGACCATTGTTTGCGGCTGGAAACGCGGCCGTGGATTGACAGGCGGTCCGTATGGAGTACTTCAAAAATAGCCGGCAATGATGCCGAATGCCGATGCCTCTAATAGTTAATATATTAAATTAATAAAACACATTTTCTTTGTAATAAAGTCCCTTTCGTTGGTCAATAATTTAATTCTAACGAATCCATCATTTTGCAATTAAATATACTGTTAAAATAAATATATATATAAATAAATGTATATTTATATATATATTTATTTTTTGACAGTATATTTAAGTGCACAATGATGGATTCGTTAGAATTAAATTATTGAACAACGAAACTGAATTTATTTCATCGAAAATGTGTTTTATTAATTAAATATTAATTAGTACAGGAAGCTCCATAAGCCGTTAATTCATATTGCCGGCAAAAGAGCTTTCTGTACTAATCATCACTTTACTTTAATGAAAACATCAAATGTTTCTTCTAATTATGTTATCACAATAGCATTATTAGAAGAAACATTTAGAATTATATGTGCGCTCAGCTGATTGGCTGATCGGCTCAGCACACATATAATTAGCGGGTCCGCAGCACAGTGACTTCATTGTGCTGCGGACCAGCGAAGAGGACACATCGGGGAGAGTATAGAGCTCTCCCCACCCCCTCCCCAGCACTGCACCCCTCCCAGCAAGGAAGGGGGGGTCAGTTAACCCCTTCCTTGCTGGGATGGGTGCAGTCTGACATCAGTCTGGCCCCCAAGGGGTTAAGGGGGATGCAATACATCCTCCCTTAACCCCTTGGGGGCCAGACTGTAAGCAGCCGATCTGTAAAGATGCTGCATACTGTAAGGAGCACAACACCGCTCACAATGATGGGTGTTGTGCTCCTGTTTGTGTGTTTTTTGTTTGTTTCTCCCTTTTTGTTTTTCAGATATCGGTATCCTGGGGATTACGTCGGATTCCGTGGACTACGTCGATGACCAGGCGTTTTTTTTTTTTTAATAAAATGGTCAATGAGGGGTGTGGGGTGTTTTATTTGAATAAAAAATGTTTTAACTTGTGTCTTGTCTTTATTTCTTTACTTTATAGACTTAGTAGTGGAAGCCGTCTAATAGACGGAATCCATTACTAAGTTGGGGCCTAGTGTTAGCCGGTATAAAATGGCTAACACTAACCCCCTATTATTACCCCAGTACCCAATGCCACCAGGGGTACTGGGAAGAGCCGTGTGCCAGTGGTCCCGGAGCGTCAAAATTGGCGCTCCTGGACCGGGCGGCAGCAGGCTGGTAAGATTTAGGCTGGGGAGGGCCTAAACCAATGGCTCTTCCCACCCTGGTGGTTACCAGGCTGCTGTCGTTTGGTTTTTAAACCGGCTGGTTAAAAAAAATAGAGGGGACCCTATGCGGTTTTTTTTATTTATTTATTTATTTAAAAAAAACCGCCATAGGGGTCCCCCCTATTTTTTATAACCAGCCGGGTTAAAAACCAAACGACAGCAGCCTGGTAACACCAGGGTGGGAAGAGCCATTGGTTTAGGCCCTCCTCAGCCTAAATCTTACCAGCCTGCTGCCGCCCGGTCCAGGAGCGCCAATTTTGACGCTCCGGGACCACTGGCACCCGGCTCTTCCCAGTACCCCTGGTGGCATTGGGTACTGGGGTAATAATAGGGGGTTAGTGTTAGCCATTTTATACCGGCTAACACTAGGCCCCAACTTAGTAATGGATTCTGTCTATTAGACGGCTTCCACTACTAATTCTATAAAGTAAAGAAATAAAGACAAGACACAAGTTAAAAAAATTTTTTATTCAAATTAAAACACCCCCACACCCCTCATTGACCATTTTATAATAAAAAAAAAAAAAAAAACGCTGGTCATCGACGTAGTCCACGGAATCCGACGTAATCCCAGGATACCGATATCTGAAAAACAAAAAGGGAGAAACACACAAAAAACACACAAACAGGAGCACAACATCCATCATTGTGAGCGGTGTTGTGCTCCTTACAGCATGCAGCATCTTTACAGATCGCTGCTTACAGTCTGGCCCCCAAGGGGTTAAGGGAGGATGTATTGCATCCCCCTTAACCCCTTGGGGGGACAGACTGATGTCAGACTGCACCCATCCAGCAAGGAAGGGGTTAACTGACCCCCCCTTCCTTGCTGGGAGGGGTGCAGTGCTGGGAGGGGGTGGGGAGAGCTCTATACTCACCCCGATGTGTCCTCTTCGCTGGTCCGCAGCACAATGAAGTCACTGTGCTGCGGACCCACTAATTATATGTGCGCTCAGCCGATCAGCCAATCAGCTGAGCGCACATATAATTCTAAATGTTTCTTCTAATAATGCTATTGTGATAACATAATTAGAAGAAACATTTGATGTTTTCATTAAAGTAAAGTGATGATTAGTACAGAATGCTCTTTTGCCGGCAATATGAATTAATGGCTTATGGAGCTTCCTGTACTAATTAATATTTAATTAATAAAACACATTTTCGATGAAATAAATTCAGTTTCGTTGTTCAATAATTTAATTGTAACGAATCCATCATTTTGCTATTAAATATACTGTCAAAAAATAAATATATATATAAATATACATTTATTTATATATATATTTATTTTAACAGTATATTTAATTGCAAAATGATGGATTAGTTTAAATTTAATTATTGAACAACGAAAGGCACTTTATTACAACGAAAATGTGTTTTATTATTTTAATAGATTAACCATGAGAGACATCGGCATTAGTGCAGAGGATCGCAAACCCCGGTAATAGCAATTCATGTAAACTGTTTCCCTGCTTTCCCAGATGCATCCAGAGGTGTTTGCATCACTTTCTTAAGATTTTATTTGTTATTTTTAGTTGAACCAGATTTCCAAGTAAATGACCGTATGTTTTGAGCCGCATGTCTTTTTTTTCCCACGGCCGTAGTTTCATCCGCACATTTACAGCCGCATAAAAAATACAGCCGCACAGTTACATAGTGTGAACCTAGCCTTAGGGCGTTAGGCTATGTTCACACTACGTATTGGACCGGTCGTTCCGTGACCCGGCTGGTCTCTGCAAAGATCATCCTGGCCGGTGCAGCGCGCCCGCATCAGAACTTCCCACAGCACACAATAAAGCAAGCGGCCGGAGCCGCTCGCTTTATCGTGTGAACTGACAGGTCTTTCTGCGGCTGCAATTCACTGAATTACGGCCACAGAAAACTGACATGTCAGTTCTTTGCTGCGCTGTATGGAATCCCGGTCGGAGCGTATACGATGTGTATACGCTCTGTCCGGGATCCCATAACAGATAAGGCAGTGTTCCACACCGTACAAAGTATGGCCGTTGTTGCCGATGGCAACAACGGACGCACTTTTATGTAGTGTGAACATAGCCTAAGGGTGTTCAGACTACCAGAGCAAACTGTGCAAAGGGCAGTCTAAGAATCTGGATTCCATTTTACCTACATGGAGATGGGATTGGGATTCTGATATCTGCGGTGGCAACATCAAAAATGTCCTGTATAATTTTTTTCTTCTGGAGGGCGGTTTAAGGGGTCTACTAACATTGCTTGAAAAAATGTTTCCAGAAATGATATGTCTTATGCAATATTTACAAAAACAAAATCCCATCCCAGTGAAAGCAGTCCACCCTCTAAGACCATTCTCATTGGATATGCGTTATGACAGCTTCACTCCATGCAGGTTACTTTTGGACATACTTCAATGAATATTGTCATGATGCTCCTTTAATCATGGTACTTTATTCTGCAAACAGGACAGCTTAGGATAAGATGAAAACAAACTCTCTTCTTGTGCTTCCGTATGGTATCCCCTCCACCCAGTACACTTGAAGGCTGGCATGTGCTTCTTTGTGTGGTCAGCTTGGCACTGTACAGTTTTCATCCTTGTGACTACTTAGTACTGAGATCAAGTGACTGGAGTCATCTGATTCCTCATCACTAGAGCTGAAAGGGAGATGAAACAACACTTGATTAGATCATGTTCTCTATATCTTTTAGGAAAAATATAAAAGCTAATTTTGGATCCCAAGCAAAGCTGAAATGAGGGGGAAGGACAGACAATTACCTAATGTGCCATTGGGGGTGGGGATGCAATTCATGGATTAAAGCGACTCTGTACCCACAATCTGACCCCCCCAAACCACTTGGACCTTCGAATAGCTGCTTTTAATCCAAGATCTGTCCTGGGGTCCGTTCGGCAAGTGATGCAGTTATCGTCATAAAAGCAACTTTTAATCCGGCAGAGCTGTGTCTAACAGCTGGGGCTTACATTTGTATATGCATTAGGCTGGCACACCCTCTCTGTCCTTCCTCCCCACCCTCCTCATCATTAGGAATGCTCCAGGCAGATTGCTTCCTATTCCCCACCTGTGTGTATAATGAACATGGGCTGGATTGTTAATACACCTGTGCAAAGCCCAAACAGCAGTAAATGTTCCTGGATCATTCCTAATGATGAGGAGGGTAGGGAGGAAGGATGGAGAGGTGGTGCCAGCCTAATGCATATACAAATTTAAGCCCCGGCCATTAGACACAGCGCTGTAGGATTAAAAGTTGTTTTTAGGACAATAACTGCACCCCCTGCCGAACGGACCCCAGGACAGATCTTGGATTAAAAGCAGCTATCCGAAGGTACAAGTGGTTTGGGGGGGACAGATTGTGGGTACAGAGTCGCTTTAATAAAAAGCAAAATAAATAAATGTTCTAACTACAAAAACTGTAACCCATTGGATACTGTGACCAAAGTTTCTTAAAAATATAGAGAGCGAATGCTCCTTTTTAGTTAATTGGTGAGGGAACAACTTCTGTCTTACAGGAATACTTTAACTGATTGATATATACTGTGGCCAATTCTAGATTTGTAGAAAACGAGGAAAACAGCAAAAAGTAAGCAACAGATTAGTATATATAAGGGAGATGATGGTTGGAATAGGAAGAAGAGCTGCAGTAATTGGCAGGAGAAGAATCACTTATTTAACCCCTTCATGAACAAGGTAATTGGTGCCCAGATGTCCGAGTCAAATTGAAGCAATGTTCCTCTTCGCCTTCTAAGAGCCATAGCGCTTTTATTTTTCCACCTACAAGGCTAGTTGGTGTGTCATTTTTTTGCACCATGATCTCTAGTTTTTTTTGTATCATATTAGTGTGCGAGAAAATCAACTTTGTAATTGGGTTTATTAGCCGAATGCATTTTTATAATGAAAAAGCAGTTTGAAGCTCTTCCCTTTATCTTCATAATTGTCTATGGAGAGGGGAGGGGTTGAGGGAGATGAGGCACCAAAACAGGACAACAAAGAGTTAATTTACAGCTACATCACATGGCTATCTCCCTGACGTCAGCACCGACCACCAGGGGCTGGCTGGCAAATTTTTGCCCGGGGGCAAGCACACAGCACTAGACCATAAGTAGCAGGCTGGCGGCCCATCCTTTAAGGACCACACTGGCCCTTACCTATAACATCTTCGTCATTTGTGACCAAATATCCTACTGTGCCCTGTGAAGGGATCAGAAGTCACTTTCCTGTATAAGTCTATGGGGCGGCTCAGCGATGACACGGAACAGTCCCATAGACAGATGCTAGGAATGCTGGGTGACCTCTATCATACTGAGTATAAGATGCTGGAAAGCTGGGTGATCTCCATCATACTGAGTATAAGATGCTGTGAAAGCTGGGTGACCTCTATTATACTGAGTATAAGATGCTGAAAAGCTGGGTGACCTCCATGATACTGAGTATAAGATGCTGGGAAAGCTGGGTGATCTCCATCCTACTGAGTATAAGATGGTGGGAAGCTGGGTGACCTCTATTATACTGAGTATAAGATGCTGAAAAGCTGGGTGATCTCCATCATACTGAGTATAAGATGCTGGGAAAGCTGGGTGATCTCCATCATACTGAGCATAAGATGCTGGGAAAGCTGGGTGATCTCCATCATACTGAGTATAAGATGCTGGAAAGCTGGGTGACCTCCATCCTACTGAGTATAAGATGCTGGAAAGCTGGGTGACCTCCATATACTGAGTATAAGATGGTGGGAAAGCTGGGTGACCTCCATATACTGAGTACAGGATGGTGAGAAAGCTGGGTGACCTCCATATACTGAGTATAAGATGCTGGAAAGCTGGGTGACCTCCATATACTGAGTATAAGATGGTGGGAAAGCTGGGTGACCTCCATATACTGAGTATAGGATGGTGAGAAAGCTGGGTGACCTCCATCATACTGAGTATAAGATGCTAGAAAGCTGGGTGACCTCCATCATATTGAGTATAAGATGCTAGAAAGCTGGGTGACCTCCATCATATTGAGTATAAGATGCTGGAAAGCTGGGTGACCTCCATCCTACTGAGTATAAGATGCTGGGAAATCTGGGTGACCTCAATCCTACTGAGAATAAGATGCTAAAAGCTGGGTGACCTCCATCATACTAAGTATAAGGTGCTAGAAAGCTGGGTGACCTCCATATACTGAGTATAGGATGGCGAGAAAGCTGGGTGACCTCCATCATACTGAGTATAAGATGGTGGGAAAGCTGGGTGACCGCCATTATACTGAGTATAAGATGGTGGGAAAGCTGTGTGACCTCCATCATACTGAGTATAAGATGGTGGGAAAGCTGGGTGACCTTCATTATACTGACTACAAATACAAGATGCTGGGAAAGCTGGTATTTTTTTTTTTACAATAGTTTATATCACTGCTGTGGTCCTGTGGGTATAGGCATTCCTCTTTTTAGAACACCCCCTCGTGTGTGCACCCCCCATTAGTAAAAAATAATAATAAACAAAACAACACACATACTTATATGTATCCTTTATGTACTCCTGTATATATGTATCCTCTATGTACTCCTGTATATGTCTCCTCCTGTATATATGTCCCCCCTATGTACTGCTGTGTATGTCTACTCCTGTATATATGTATCCTCTATGTACTGCTGTGTATGTCTCCTCCTGTATATATGTATCCTCTATGTACTGCTGTATATATGTATCCTCTATGTACTGCTGTGTATGTCTCCTCCTGTATATATGTATCCTCTATGTACTGCTGTATATATGTATCCTCTATGTACTGCTGTGTAGGTCTCCTTGTGTGTGTGTGTGTGTGTGTGTGTGTGTGTGTGCATATATATATATATATATATATATATATATATATATATTCACAAGGGAATATGCAATGCAGGAAAATTTGGATCAGTGTAACTATATATATATATATAGTTTACACTGATCCAAATTTTCCTGCATTGCATATTCCCTCGTGAATATCTCTCTCTCTCTCTCTCTCTCTCCTCTCTCTCTCTCTCTCTCTCTATATATATATATATACACACACAAACACACACACACACACAGGAGGAGACCAGGAGGAGGCAGTACATAGAGGATACATATATACAGGAGTATATAGAGGATACATATATACAGGAGGAGACCTACACAGCAGCACATAGAGGATACATATATACAGGAGGAGACCTACACAGCAGCACATAGAGGATACATATAGCGGACACATGGTGCCTCCATCTAGGTAGAGTGTAGTAGTGGAGGTATAGTGGATAAGGGTGTAGTAGTACAGATAAAGATGAGGGGTGAGTTAGTACAGGTATACATATGGGGGGTATTAGTAATACAGATGAGGGGCATTGGTAGTAGTAGTACAGGTAAAGATGAGGGGTATGGTAGTACAGGTATAAATGAGGGGTGTATTAGTAGTACAGGTACAGATGTGGGCTGTATTAGTACAGGTAAAGATGAGGGGTGTAGTAGTAATACAGGTATATCTGAGGGGTCACTGGGGCAGACTGGGGGAAACTGGGGCAGCTGGGGGTGACTGGGAGAGCTGGGGGTGTACAGGGCAAACTGGGGGAGTTGGGGGTGACTGGGAGAGCTGGGGGTGTATGGGGCAAACTGGGGTTGACTGAAGGGGGACTGGGACAGTTGGAGTTGACTGAAGGGGGACTAGGGCAGACTGGGGACTGAAGGGGGACTGGGGCAGACTGGGGATGACGGAGGGGAAATGGGGAAGACTGGGGGTTACTGGGCAGACTGGGGGTGACTGAGGGGCACTGAGGCAGACTGGGGGTGACTCTAGGGGGACTGGGGCAGCTGGGGGCCCTCCTACTCTTCCTCTCACCCTGGCACACAAGTTCCCCTCCCGGCCACACATGCAGGTCCCCGGTCTTTTGAGGAGCCGCAGGGACTGTAGTGGTGATATCACCACTACAGTCCCTGCGGCCTGCTCCAGAGACCGGGGACCTGCATGTGGGCCGGGAGGGGAGCAGGACGTGATATGTATAGCTCGGGGCAGGTCTTTGCGGCTCTGTTAGGCGGACTGCCCGACCGCCCTGCACCTCACCTCCGGCCCGACACTCCATGCACCACCATAAGCGCGCCATGCACCTCACCTCCGCGCCGCCCGCTTAAACTGCACCTCTTGCCCGGCCGCCAACCCCGACACTCCATGCTGCTCCGCCTGCATGATTTTTTGTGAAAATTTAATTAACGATTTTCACAAAAAATCTAATCGATTCTAACCTTCTGGGCGAATTAATTTAATTACTCACCCAGCCCTAACTCCTCTGTATGTCTCCTCCTGTATATGTATCCTCTATGTACCCCTGTATATATATGTCTTCTCCTGTATAATATATATATATATATAATATCCTCTATATACTCCTATGTATGTCTCCTCCTGTATATATGTATCCTCTATATACTCCTCTGTATGTCTCCTCCTGTATATATGTATCCTCTATGTACCCCTGTATATATGTCTCCTCCTGTATATATGTATCCTCCTGTATATATGTATCCTCTGTATGTCTCCTCCTGTATATATGTATCCTCTATGTACCCCTGTATATATGTCTCCTCCTGTATATATATATATATATATATATATATATCCTCTATATACTCCTGTGTATGTCTCCTCCTGTATATATGTATCATCTATATACTCCTCTGTATGTCTCCTCCTGTATATATGTATCCTCCATGTACCCCTGTATATATGTCTCCTCCTGTATATATATATCCTCTATGTACCCCTGTATATATGTATTCTCTATATACTTCTCTGTATGTCTCCTCCTGTATATATGTATCCTCTATATACCCCTGTATATATGTCTCCTCCTGTATATATGTCTCCTCTATGTACTCCTGTATATATGTATCCTCCTGTATATATGTATCCTCTATATACTCCTCTGTATGTCTCCTCCTGTATATATGTATCCTCTATATACTCCTCTGTATGTATCCTCCTGTATATATGTATCCTCCTGTGTAGGTCTCCTGTATATATGTATCCTATATGTCAGGGATAGGGAACCTCGGCTCTTCAGCTGTTGCAAAACTACAACTCCCATCATGCATGGACAGCCTATGGCTGCCCAGGTATGATGGGAGTAGTAGTTTTGCAACAGCTGGAGGCCTTGGTTCCCTCCCCCTGCTCTATGTCCTGCTGTGTAGATGTCCTCCTGTGTAGGTACCTGGCTTCCTGCAGACACCATCTTCTCTGTCTTCAGGCTCCTCTAGCCCAGACACAGGAGAACCAGGAGAAAAGCGGGTCACACTGATGTGTGCGGTACCGCCCGCATTGGAGCAGTCCCGCACACATTTAAAGCCACTTCAGTCCAGGAGCGTATATATACATTACTACTGCACGGGGCATGTGCAGTAGGAACATATATAGCCGTGTTATGGACGTGAAGGGGTTAAAGAAGGAAAGCTTAACTAAAGATTGTCCAAATAGAGACTTTTATAGTATAAGCAATCAAAAGATGAGAAAACCGCAGGCACAATCCGACTTTTCTGAAACTGAGCATGTGGCATTTGATTACTGGTGGCTGAAGAAGGTGGCTGCATCCAACTTCTTCAGACACCGGTAATCAAATTCCGAGCATGCTTTAGGTTCGCTCTTCTCTAGTGGCCACAATTAATCCTGCAGATGCCATCCTGGTTGCAGCACACTGGTCCAAAAATTAAATGGATCATATCAGCTGATCAATGTACTGCAATATTAGAAAAGTCCTGCAAAAGTAAAAAGTATAGATCAAAGTTTGAACAAAACCTATGATTAATTCAAAGAATTCTAGCCAGAAGCTACATAGAGATGTAAGGGAGATATTTGATTCTCTGACATCTTTCATCTTGCGCAAGTTCTGTCTTGTTCTTGGCTGTATTCAAGGAAGACAACAAAAAAACTTTTCCTGATTATTCAATGTAGTCATTTAAATTCACAACCTTCTGGAATGTAGTATTTGGCCAAATTCATTTGCATACATTAGATTTTTTCAAGTATTTAAATATAAATTATGTTATTTGGCATTAAGAAGAACGGCAAGATGATGAATTAGTTTACTTATACATTAGCAGTAGAAAAGTAAAAAAAGAAAATCCTTATATAATCTTGGTGAATCCAAAGTGGGAATAAAAAATGAAGGAGCCTTATATCCATGTTTATATAGAAGGCAGAGCTTGGTCAGTGCCAAAGCTTATTGCCACAATGCATTAGCCAACTTTTTGGGGGATTTTTCTTCATATGGTTCTAGCAATATCAACTGCAACATCGAAATAATCTTGGAGAATACAACTTTTTTTTATTCCAATATGATCAGCATACAGAACACCAGCGTGCAGTGACCCCACTAATAATCAGACATGTTTCAGACGCATGCACGTCCTTGCTCACTGAGCAGGACGTGCTTGCATCTGAAACAAATCTGATTATTAGTGGGGTCACTCCACGCTGGTGTTTTGTATGCTGATCATATTGGAATAAAAAAAGCTGTGTTCTCCAAGATTGCTGGATCAAGTCTACTTTTTCTGTGTTACAAAAAAATCAGCCAGGTGTGGATCCAGCTCACATTTCTGGTGAGCTGTTACAACATTGACCATTTTTAAACATTGAAATGTACAGTCCCAACAAGTGGATTGCCTATGCCAGTATGCAGCCCTATGGAGCATCTATATAAGCTGTTTTCATCTAGATTTTCCAATCTGGGAAATGACTTGGGTTTCTCATATGCTTTTATTTTAGTATATATGTTTGACCAAGTTGGGCTTGTTTGGGCTCCAGACCAGTGTCCGGGTATCATTGTGTCTGAAAAAAAGCAGGACTCATTACTAAAGATGATAGACCTCTATTCCAGTATCCATTGCTGCCTTGCTTTTCATTGTGAGAGTGGTGTCTTTGAGAGTAGTGGCATAAGGTCAATGAAACACCTGTAGCTGGATATCTAGTTTGTGAACCTTTCTGAATTTTGAATATTCTTTTCAAAAGTTCAAAAATTTTAAAAAATCTCATTTTCCCAAAGTAAATCCCAAAAGTAAATAGAGGGAAAAAACACATGAATGAGTGAAACATATTAGAGTGGTCATTTAGTGAACCTTCAGTTTCAGTATCCAGTATAAGCTCCTTGTGCATCTTAATGCTACGTTCACAGAACGTAAATTTTCTCCGCTAAGGATCCCATAGACTGCAGCACAATGTACATTTTCTATTAATCACGGCCATTGTTGAAAATCTGCAACAACGTCTGTGATTAATAGAAAATGTCCATTGTGCTGCAGTCTATGGAATCCTTAGCCGAGTGTATACAAATAGTATACGCTTCGGCCGGGATCACTAGTGGCTGCAACAAAAACTGACATGTCAGTTTTGTGCGGCCGCTATTCATTGAATAGTGGCCGCACAACCTGTCAGTGCACACATTGGAGAATGTGGCTCCAACCGCACTTTCCATTGTGTGTAATGGTGAATTGGGATGCGGGCGCGCACACGATGCGCCTGCATCCCAATTCAATAGAAATGTTTACTGCAGTACCGGCCAGGATATACCTTCAGTGACACTGGCCATTCTGTGACACTGCCAGGTCACAGAACAGCCGGTGTCTCACGTAGTGTGAATGTGGCCTAAAACTGCATGTAAACATTTGCAGTCCTTGGTTGGTCCTGCATATCAGCTTGAAGGAACTTTAGGCCAGTCTTCTATACAAAAGCTTGGTGGACTTCAGTTGGCAAGCTTGTTTAAAGATTGTTTGGCCATCTGTCGGTGGACGGTCAGGACAGTCCCATACACCTTATACCGTGTCCTGAACCTACCCCAAGTGGCCGATACAGCCAACAAAATAAGATTCTCAGGCCCTTGCAGTAGAGTGTAGTTGATATTGGACTGCGGTGAATACATAGAAGTAGGATATAGTGAAAATCATTCTCATTACCATGTCTGAAACTCTTCCTAGATAATACTTGGCATATTCTTTGTGGTAGGGTTCATAACCTACTGCGCATGCTACATTAATATACAGCCTTGTGTGCTTATTGGTGTCTTGGGAGATTATGGTGATTATGGTCACATAACTACAACTGCTGAGGCCAAACCGATGATGTGTGGAGTTTTCTACATTTTACCCACAACTAAGTCTTGAATCTGTCGGGGCCACAGTAGTGAGGTATTGAGTTTCTGGTGCTAAGTCACTGTAAAGGGTGAAATAAGGAGCTCCCTCTCAAAAAAAAAGTTGATCCCTTTACGTAGCGGCACTGCCTGTATACCAATGTTCACTTAAACAATGTGCTTGATAAAAAAGATGCTTTTTTGAAGATATAAAATCATAGAGGCAGTAAAAAATGGATGACGCATTTCAGGAACCCTGTCCCTTCATTAGATCCAATCAGTATCATTCAAAAACTGACCAATGGAATACATTTTTACTATTGAGTTTATAAAAGTCTAAACTATTAACACCTTTCCCCAGTATACATCCTACATTATTTTATTGTTAAGGTTGATACAGATGTGGCAATACTAAATATGTGTAAAGGTAAAATGTATTGTTTCTTTTTGGGAGATTGTGGTGTTTTTTATTGCATTTTATTTTATATATATTTCTGGTCCCGAAGGGGACTTTTACAGTAATCAGGCATCCATGGCAGGCCTGGGGACCTTCACAAGGCCCCAGCTGTCATCAAGACCCATCAGCACCAGCTATAGTGTCACTGAGACGTGCAACATATACTCCTCACATGTGGCAGTCATGATCTGACTACAGCACATAAAGGGTTAAACATGTGGGGCCCACTGTCATACTGAGCTCCTGTGATCCCTACACGGGAGACCTTCACCACATTTTGCTAGGCCTGCTGTAAAAAGGTGGTGGGCAAGCATAAGTACCCCAATGACCTCCACAAAGAGGTGGATCAGTGGTCTTTGAGAGGTTAAATTATCACATCGGAAAATAACAACTCATCCCACAATAAACAAGTTTTCGTAAGGTTATGTCAATGGGTTATGGGTTTTACAAGGTACGAATTAAACAAAATAAACCTAAAATGCTGTCACCAAAAAAAATAAACCATAAGTCCTCTTTATGTGCCACGCATTACTTCAAGATCATGCCAAAATGTAAGAAACAAACGTAAAAACAAGAAGTGGCTTGAAACAGCCGTACCCGAGTGATAACCAGCGCTGCCCAACACAGTATTCAGGAGTAGAGTGCAAATAAAATGTAAAAGTTTTGGCATGCTGCACATATTACGCGTTTCAAGAGTACTAGGCTCTCTTCATCAGATTAAGTGCACTTAATCTGATGAAGAGAGCCTAGTACTCTTGAAACGCGTAATATGTGCAGCATGCAATAAACTTTTACATTTTTATTTGCACTCTACTCCTGAATACTGTGTTGGGCAGCGCTGGTTATCACTCGGGTACGGCTGTTTCAAGCCACTTCTTGTTTTTACGTTTGTTTCTTGTATCATACGGGCCCCTTTTTTTCTGGGAGTATCCCGTTCATGTACCCTCAACTAGCTCTTGCAGCCTAACATCACATCAGAAGGACTTCCGCCTGGACCCACGTCAGGATCAACCTTCATCCACCTACCCTACCTCAGGGTGATATGCATAAAGCCCAAGGGGCAACAAGGTGAGCCTTGCTACCTTCCCTTTCTTTCCATTACCACACCTTTGCGGTATCACACGAGGCGCCGTCCTCTGCCTGTTTTTTTCTACCCTTTGTTCTATGCCAAAATGTGGCTCTGCTCCCAGTCTTTAGATAAAAGATAATCGTAACCATAACATATACAATTGTGTCAAAGTGAGCTCATTCCACTGTGCAGCCTCCAGATACCCTGGCGAGCCTTCAATCCTCCTAACCTCAAACTACACATACATACACAGATGTGGGACATAGATGGCGTTCCATGGGTTATGAGGGCTTTGTCATCTTTTCTCCTTGAAGGCCGTGTTGCCTGACTTGTAGCTCTGTAGCTATTGCAAACAACAACTCCTATCATGCCGTGACTGCTGTGAAAGGTATTGGGACATGCGAGGAGTTGTAGTTTTGCAAGAGCTGGAGAGCAACAGTTTGGGAAACTCTGGTTTAAGGAGGTCCTTATTTCTTACTGTCTAAGGAGTACTTTTATTTTTTTATTATCATTTAAATTCCTTTCATTCAAGCCAAAATAAACACATGGCTGAACAGCTTTGTGGTAACTACACTTCGGACAATTCGGAAACAGGAAAAAATTTTCTGCCACCCGGTCACCAAAAGGTCCTCTCTCCCTCTCAACTTTTAGAAACAGTCATGTGTGCAGTACATATGGACATGTCATAAAAGTTTGACATATAGGACGCCATTGTGTGTCAAGAATGAGTACAAGCACTAATGTTTACGACTTGACATTAGTATACCTATGTTTTCACAAAAATATTTGATATGTCATAGAAACATACCAAACATTTTCTTCTTAGGTGTCTAGAAGGTGCCAATAAACTTAGAGATCACTGCTGCGATACTCTTAAGTCTATAGTCCTGCATTCTGGCAGTAGATTTTAATTCTGCTGCGAGAATGTAGTGGCAGCTTTATTTAACTACTTCTGTGGATTCCCACTATATACACCCTTCGCAAAAGTCTGAATTAATTGGGGGAGATTTATTAAAGTGTGTAAAATTTAGACTGGTGCAAACTGCCCACAGCAACCAATCACAGATCCTCTTTCCTTTCAGCACTGCCTAAAGCTGAGCTGTGATTGGTTGCTGTGGGCAGTTTGCACCAGTCTAAATTTTACACACTTTAATAAATCTCCCCCATTGTCTTATTATTGTGATGAAAATAGTACTAAAAGTTAGCGACTAGATGTTGCTGTATTATGTATGCGTATATGGAAGCTGTACAGTGCACACTATGTATGAATCTACGGCCCTATCGTAAACGGACCCGTAAAAAATTAACAAGACCATTGTTTGCGGCTGGAAATGCGGCCGTGGATTGACAGGCGGTCCGTACAGAGTACTTCAAAAATAGTCGGCAATGATGCCGAATGCCGATGCCTCTAATAGTTAATATATTAAATTAATAAAACACATTTTCTTTGTAATAAAGTCCCTTTCGTTGTTCAATAATTTAATTCTAACGAATCTATCATTTTGCATATAAATATACTGTTAAAATAAATATATATATATATATAAATGTATATTTATATATATATTTATTTTTTGACAGTATATTTAGTTGCACAATGATGGATTCGTTAGAATTAAATTATTGAACACACGAAACTGATTTTATTTCAACGAAAATGTGTTTTATTATTAAATATTAATTAGTACAGGAAGCTCCATTAAGCCGTTAATTCATATTGCCGGCAAAAGAGCATTCTGTACTAACCATCACTTTACTTTAATTAAAACATCAAATGTTTCTTCTAATTATGTATCACAATAGCATTATTAGAAGAAACATTTAGAATTACATGTGCGCTCAGCTGATCGGCTGAGCGCACATATAATTAGCGGGTCCGCAGCACAGTGACTTCATCGTGCTGCGGACCAGCGAAGAGGACACATCGGGGTGAGTATAGAGCCCCGACTTAGTAATGGATTCCGTCTATTAGACGGCGTGTTGTGCTCCTTACAGTATGCAGCATCTTTACAGATCGCTGCTTACAGTCTGGCCCCCAAGGGGTTAAGGTAGAAAGTATTGCATCCCCCTTAACCCCTTGGGGGCCAGACTGATGTCAGACTGCACCCATCCCAGCAAGGAAGGGGTTAAGTGACCCCCCTTCCTTGCTGGGAGGGGTGCAGTGCTGGGGAGGGGGTGGGGAGAGCTCTATACTCACCCCGATGTGTCCTCTTCGCTGGTCCGCAGCACGATGAAGTCACTGTGCTGCGGACCCGCTAATTATATGTGCGCTCAGCCAATCAGCTGAACGCACATATAATTCTAATTTTTCTTCTAATAATGCTATTGTGATAACATAATTAGAAGAAACATTTGATGTTTTAATTAAAGTAAAGTGATGATTAGTACAGAATGCTCTATTGCCGGCACTATGAATTAACGGCTTACTGGAGCTTCCTGTACTAATTAATATTTAATTAATAAAACACATTTTCGTTGAAATAAAATCAGTTTTGTTGTTCAATAATTTAATTTAAACGAATCCATCATTGTGCAATTAAATATACTGTCAAAAAATATATATATAAATATACATTTATTTATATATATATTTATTTTAACAGTATATTTAATTGCACAATGATGGATTTGTTAGAATTAAATTATTGAACAACGAAAGGGACTTTATTACAAAGAAAATGTGTTTTATTAATTTAATATATTAACTATTAGAGGCATCGGCATTCGGCATCATTGCCGGCTATTTTTGAAGTACTCCGTACGGACCGCCTGTCAATCCACGACCGCATTTCCAGCCGCAAACAATGGTCTTGTTCATTTTTTACGGGTCCGTTTACGATAGGCCGTAGATTCATACATAGTGTGCACTGTGCAGCCGTATATCGTATACTTTCCAGCGTACGCATGAACCGGAAAAATCTGGCCGATGATTTACCGCCCGCAATACAGCTGCACAGATACAGAGTGTGAACCTAGCCTTAGGCTATGTTCACACTACGTAAAAGTACTTTGTACGGGTGAACAATACCTATTGTTCTATGGGATCCCAGCCGGAGCATATACACATCGTATGCGTTCCGGCCAGGATCCCATCCAGGGCCGCAAAGAACTGACATGTCAGTTTTCTGCGGCCGCAATTCAATAAATTGTGGCCGAAGGAAACCCTGTCAGTTCACAGAGTGAAGCGAGCTGTGTGCTATGGGAAGCGGTGATGCGCCCGCATCAGAGCTCTGCGGCCGGAAAGATTATCTGGGCAGAGACCAAACGTTCCATGACCCGGCCGGGTCACGGAACGGCCGGTCTCTATACGTAGTGTGAACATAGCCTAACAATGTGCTACATTATAAGTCTATAGAAAAATGTCAATTATGACCTCATTGTAAAAGAAAATTATTTTTTTACAATGTGTGCACAGAGCATTTTCTTGGTCCTTGCAGCTTATCGTCTGTATACAATTAAGTAGCATCTATAATAGGTATGCAACTAAAGATCCCAATATACCTTATACTGTTGTCATCGATGTAAGGTGTGTGGGGCTCTCTTGACCTTCCACCACAGATGATGTCGGTGGTGACAGGGTTCAGGCGTGATGGAAAATCACCTCCTGACCCTTTTGTTCTGGGAGAGATAAGAGATCTCTGGCTGCAGCCTAACCCTCCCAATAGAAAACATAGGACACTCGCCACGACGAACTTTTTTATGTATGGGGTGGATGGGGGCAGGATGGGAGAGATAACTATTTTAGGTAAATGGCCCCTTAAGGTCCATTGTATACAGCCATAATTGTAATGTTATGTAGGCAACATTGTGGACCAATTTGGAAAAAATTGCTTAGGTAACAGTGTTACAGTTTGGTTTATTTTCTCTATAAGTAGAATTATCCCAAAATGAAAAAGTTATGCCGTTTCACAGGACAGGAAATAGCTAATTGGAGGTCTTACTAATGAAACTTCCACCCATCCCCTGATATTCCGAATAAAAGTGAGTGCTGATCTAGTTGGTGAGCCTATTACACAGCTTATCATATGATGTCCGTGCAGCCCTTTAAAAGGAAGTCCCACCAAATGAAAAAATGGCAGTGGGGGGTGTGAGAAAATAATAAACTATTAAACTCACCCTTCCTCGTTCCCCTTGTTTTGCCGCTCCCGGGTCCCTTTTACAGACGACGGCTGACAGCTTCTGCTGGAAACCAGGTACCATCACGTCTTTTCCAGCTGCAATGTCACAGCCTTGCTAAGCGATTGCCTGCTCAGTAAGTGACTGCATCCGTGTATCAGCTCGAGACGCAAGATTGCAACTAGGAGAGCTGCAGGACACCGGCTGCTGTGAACGGGACCCAGGAGTGGCACTACAGAGGCATGAGGAGGGTGAGTTTAGTTTATTGTTATTCCCCCCATCCCTCAAGCTGTCTGCATTTTTTAACTTTCAGGATACTTTAAGTGTATATAATAAAGTTTATGGATACCTCCTAGCTTCTGCCTGCTACCGCAGCCACTGCTGGAACTTCAGAGCTGGTCTATGAAGTGATAGGCCGCTCAGCCAATCACTGGCCGAGACGGGATAGCACTGTGGCCAGTGATGGATGAGCGGGCCTGTCACTTCAAAGTATGGTATAGACGCTTCAGTGGCGACGGGGAGCGGTAGAATCGAGAACAACACCGGGAGCGTGAACAGTGTATGTATTAAAATTTTTATTTTTTTTACACAGTCCTTCGATGTATGTGTAACAGCAATGCACAGTTTGGCATCAAAGATTTTTAGGTAGGACCAAAAAACAAGATCAGCCGATCGTTTTTCATTGACTGATCGTTGTCTTTAATACATGGTGCGATAATCTGCCGAATCGGCCTGATTCAGCAGATTATCGCCCTGGCTAATAGGGCCCTATGGGCACTGTATTATATAGAATATAGGCAGTGGCGTAGCTACCGCGGTCGCGGCGGTCACCGATCAATCACTCTTGTGACCGCAAGCATTGTTTTGCTTGCAGTCACAAGAGTCCGGCTCCATCTTCCCCTGGCTACTGCGCGGCTGCCGGGGTGTCGAGTCTTATCCCGGCAGCGCGCGCATCCCAGAGCTCCCTGCACGCCTTGGGCCCTGACTTCCGGTTCCGGCGCGCAGGGAGCTCTGGGATGCACGCGCTGTCGGGGATAAGACGTGACACCCCCGGCAGCCACGCAGCAGCCGGGGACAGACCAAAGGAGTGAGGATCAACGTGGGAGCACGTTGTCAGGTGAGTTAAGTTTTTTTTTTATTATTAGCCTGCAGGGTGGGGGGAAAGGGGGGGCATCTATGAGGGTGGGGGGAAAGAGGGGGGAATCTATGAGGGGGGGGGAAAGAGGGGGGCCATCTATGAGGGTGGGGAGAAAGAGGGGGGGCATCTATGAGGATGGGGGGGGAAGAGGAAGCATCTATGAGGGTGGGGGGAAAGAGGGGGGGCATCTATGGGGTGGGGGGAAAGAGGGGGCATATCTATGAGGGTGGGGGGGGAAGAGGGGGGCATCTATGAGGGGGGGGGAAAGAGGGGGGGCATCTATGAGGGTGGGGGGGAGGAGGGGGGCATCTATGAGGGTGGTGGGGGGGCAAGAGGGGGGGGAGAAGGGGGGCATCTATGAGGGTGGGGGGAAAGAGGGGGGCATCTATGAGGGGGTGGGGGAAAGAGGGGGGATTTATGGGGTGGGGGGAAGGGGGGGGGCATCTATGAGGGTGGAGGGGAAGAGGGGGGCATCTATGAGGGTGGGGGGAAGAGGGGGGCATCTATGAGGGTGGGGGGAAAGAGGGGGGCATCTATGAGGGTGGGGGGAAGAGGGGGGCATCTATGAGGGTGGGGGAAGGAGGGCGGCATCTATGAGGGTGGGGGGAAGGAGGGCGGCATCTATGAGGGGGGGGGGAAGGGGGGCATCTATGAGGGTGGGGGGAAGGGAACCATCTATGAGGGTGGGGGGGGAAGAGGGGCCATCTATGAGGTGGGGGAAAAGAGGGACCATCTATAAGGGAGGGGGAAGGGAAAGGGGACCATCTATAAGATAGGGGGGGAAAGGGGAACCATCTATAGGGAGGGTAGGGGGGAGAGAGGCCATCTATAAGGGAGGGGTGGGGGGAGAGGGGGGACCATCCATAAGGGAGGGTGAGGAGAGAGGGAGGGGGGGCCATCTATAAGGGAGGGGAGAGGAGGCCATCTATAAGGGAGGGGTAGGTAGAGGAGCCATCTATAAGGAGGGGGGAGATGAGGCCATCTATAAGTTGGGGGGAGAGAGGCCCCTCTATAAGGAGGGGGGGGAGGAGGGCCATCTATAAGGGAGGGGGTAGAGGAGGCAATCTATAAGGAGGAGGGGAGGGGATTCCATATATAGGGAGGGGGTAGAGGAGGCCATCTATAAGGAGGGGGAGAGAGGCCCTCTATAAGGGAGGGAAGGGGGCCTATACCATGGTAGGGGGTAGGGATGGCAATCTATAAGGAGAGGGAGAGGAGGCCATCTATAAGGGAGTGGGGTAGAGGGGGCCATCTATATGGAGGGGGGGGAGGAGGCCGCCTCTATAAGGGTGTGGGGGGAGGAGGGGGCCATCTATAAGGAGGGCAACATGGGGGGAGAGGGGCCATCTATTTGGGGGGGGGGCTAGGGAGAGAGGGAATACCACAGGTGGAGGGTCTTTATTTATGGGGGTCACATAGAGTCAGGGCTACCACTAAATGAGGTGTAAAGGGGCCAAATACAGAAGTGCAGTTTGTAGATAGATGAGGATGGTGCCTGTCTGTCTGGCAGATTCCGTGGATTCAGGGCTAAGAGAAGTTCTCATAATTGGCCCAGGACAGATGGAGAAGAAGATAAAAAGGGAAGAAACTCCGATCAGAGAAGACGTCTCCTGTGAGTCACCTGATATAACTGCACTGTAATGTATATGGGTACAGAACCTGGGTAGAGCTGGGGCCACCTCTATATGACTGGATGAGGTGATTTAGTATACTGGATTTGGTCAGTAACAATATGGTGGTGATGGTAGTGGTTGTGGTGTGGCGGTAACATTTCCTTCCTATATACTGGTATTACTGGTAATATTGGTCTCAGTATACAGGATTTGGTCGGTAACAGTATGGGCGGTAATATGTACGGTGATAATACTTTCTCTTCAATATGCTGGTGTTATTGTCTTGGTGTGTGTATATATATATATATATATATATATATATATAACACACACCCATAGCATCACTTGGTCGTGAAAGGAGAGGGGGGGCCCAAGTTGGCCTCTCGCACCAGGGCCCAGGAGACATTAGCTACGCCCCTTAATATATCCTGAAATAACTTCTTTTTGGCTCACAGGAAAGCTTACTACGTTGGAATACCTCATACTCCCAGCTTTACTCTCACAATGATCCAGCTTTTAAGGGCACATCTTAAACTCAATAAACTGGGAAGATGAAATTATTGAAGAACTAATTTAGTGTTTTTTATGTTTTTGAGTTCGACAAAAAGCCATTTATCTATTGATCTATACACAGATCCAGATGTAAGGCAAAACAATTAGCACAGACCAAGAACAGCTCATCTGCAGCATAAGTCTATTGTTGAAATGATTACAAACTTGACGTCGATGATATCCAAATCTCCATTTTCTCTGCCAGCAGCTGTTAAATTTGGGACCGCTAAATGGGGCGATCAACTTTTCTACAAAGATGTTATAATACTTTCATTATCTCTTTAACTTAATTATACTCCAAAGGGTCTGGATCAGCCAATACATGAAATATCCAGAAAGTTTATATAGCTATCTAATCCAAAGCAAATTATGGGTTAGTCTTCCTGTCCCCAACCTGCCAAAATGACTTATAAGCATAAAGCCCCTATTATCAGGATAAACGTTCTGCCAGTCGTCGGGCACGCAGCACAGCCCATTTCTGAGTTTCTGTCACATCTGTGCATTTGTAGCAAATTATACATTGAAAGTACACAGTCATTTGCTGATATAAATAATACCTGTCCAGCCGCATTGTTCCTAGGAGTTGGAAACGCGAATAATTCTGCATTTAATGCCAAGTTATGGGTGTTGCCACCCAGATGATAATTGTGCTGGAGTTAGAGAAATTTGCTTAGACATGCCTGAGGATAAGTTCAGAACCTACCAATAGAAATGTCTGCAGAGACATATGTGACCTGTAACAGAGGAGTCACTGGTGAACTGTTTCCTTATAATCAGTATGTACCGTCCTGTTAAAGGGAAGGTGTCATCCGACAATAACATATTATTAAACCAGGTTATTATATAGAATTGTAAAAAGTTTTTTTTCTGCTTTTGTCCACATAAAAAATATTGGCCCTAGTGCAGACACAATAAGATAATGGTATTTTATGATTTTCATGAGGATTTAAAGTGTTGCTTTCTTTTCACACGTGACACAATTTTTTTTTGATCAGGCCCCACCCCTTCTGATCCCTAGATATAGCCGGGAGAAGATTGCAGCTGTGTGCTTCAATCCCTAACTTACCGCTTAAGCCCTATTACACAAAGCGATTTTATAGTCCGTATTATACCAATACCGACCGTTACGGCCGATAACCGCTTTGTGTAATTGAAAGGAACGATCAGGACCGCATGCACAAAATGTCGGCTGATCGTTTTCTTTCAACGCGTTGAAAAAAAATCTTCTTGATAGCACCCGATTCGCTGCCACCACCCCGACGGAATAGCGCAGCGCAGCAGACAGCCACTATCCTCTTATGGTCTTGCCAGACAATCTAGTGATCACACGGGCAGCCCCACGCTCTTGACCAGCTCGCTGTCAGTGTGTGTATAGCACAGTAGCGAGCGGGGAAACAAGGAGCAAGCAACCTGACAGGTCAGCGCTCGCTTTTCTCTCGTCTTGTAGGTCGGCCCCGTGTAATGAGGCTTTAATCCTACTCATTGTAGGAGAT
>NW_027209377.1:0-25441 GCF_027789765.1 Dendropsophus ebraccatus | reverse complement strand
TCTCTCTGTCAGCTTCATTCCCAGTCTCCTTATACTTCCTATACACTGCCTTTTTTCCTTTTACAATGGCCTTAACCTCTCTAGTAAACCATAATGGATTCTTCTTCCTTTTACTTTTGCTAATGTAAAGGGGAAGTGTACTATATGTGTATAAATGTATATAAATTTATATGTGGATATATGTATACACAGATAGAATGTACACTGTCCTTTTCACCTTCCAATTAATGACCCCCAGCATTTATCCTGTTCTCGCCAGTTTTATAACCCAACAAGACAGGAGATTCCAGTAGGACAATAGATAGTTTCGGTTCCTGCAGCACAAGATGGAACTGACCCCTGAAATACTCGCTTGTCCACCGGGAAGGGGGCAGTTGGGGCATAGTGCCAGGCTACCTTACATGTGTACATAGAAACATGCAGGAACACACCACACAAACTTATGTATATAAACTCCAGCAATAGGGAAGCTAGGGAGGTCTTCACATCTTCATCCACCATCACACCATCCTAACCTGGACAGAGGGAGAAAGACTACTACTACCACCATTAGATCCAGACCGGATCCGGCTAAGTATCACTCAGCTGTGCCTCTCCCTCTGCTCCTATACTCTCTTCCCCCATAATACTATCTCTCTCTCTCTCTCTTCACCCCTCTCTACTCCCACAAACAGCTACACCTTAACCCCCTCACTACTGTGCAACCCACTCTCTCTGCATTAACCCCTCCTATTCTGAACTGTGCAGTTTACCCTGTGTTATATGGACAGATTAGCTGGGCAAGGGGAGGCGGTGTATGCATGTAGAGGTGTGTACGAATTTAGGGATCTAATATTCGGGTGGGTAAGGTTCATTAACTGTGGTGATTTATCTGCCTTTACTTTACATTATTAATGTGTTCGCTAATAAACATATTTTACTAGCACTATAAGTGTGATCAATCGCCGTGTATATTATAGGTCTTTAGGGGAACAGAGGGAAACTATACTAGGGAATAAGAAAGGGAAGGTGTAAAGTTGGAGCTCCCCTTTACTAGAGGTGGATCCCAACCTTACACCTTGTAAGGGAGTTATTAATAGAATATACAATATTTATTGATATTCATACTGTTAGGAATATGACTTTGAGCTCCTCGGTCCGTGCCGGCGGTCGAGGAAGCGCTGAGTTTGTCTGTGGTTTTTTTTTACTCTGTCTGTATTGTGTTCTATTTGCCAGCCACACCTGCTTTTCCTGACAGACTCCTGGCAGTGCAGGGGTTACTGCTCTGCTTGATCTTCTCAGCTGAACTTGCTGCTGGGATCAGGGCTGGTCCAATCATCTGCTGGACCCAGTCTCTGATCCAAGATAAAAAGCAGCAAGTTTCTCCCTTCCCTGCTGACTATTAGAGTTCACTCGCCTGCTCAGCTCCCTGTTTAGTTACTCTGATCTCTGTATTCTGACCTTCCGCATCTGACCTCGACTATTCTCCTGTTTGCTGTTTTTGTACTTCACCGCTCGACTGTTGCTGACCTGGTTTGTCTGACACCTCTTATTGTGTTTTGTTCGTCTGTCCGTGCTTTGTGTGTCGCACCTATTTAGTGTAGGGACCGACTCCGTGGTTGTCCGGGCCATTTAGGGCCGTCCGTGGCAATTAGGCAGGGTCAGTGGGTGGGGTCAGCTCAGGGCTCACTGTCAGTGTCTTGTCAGACTGCCTTTGCCATACTGACCATAACACATACCTTACGGAAGCCCTTCTTCATATGGCGAGCCAAGCCCAAACTGTTTAATATTTTATTTTTGTGCTTTCCTTTGGTAAGAACTGTATTGTTTTGTGAACTAAGATAGGCGGGAGTGGCGTGGACAGGTAACATAGGTACACGGTGTGGTGTTGTGTTATACTGTGCGTCTAGGCCTTGAAGTTTGGACAGGTAACACAGTTTTCTTTAGGCTTGCGTTTGAAAAATTAACAACAGCGAACCTATTTTATTTGTAATTTTATTCCTCAAGTATTAACGACTTTCTGTTTCCTTTACATATCATCTGAGTAAAGATTTCTCGGTGAACGACTCATTGACGTCTACAGAACCAATGTTAATGTTCTTCAGGAGAAATTTAGCGGTCGGAAAAAGGGATTAGAAAAGGAACCTTTTTCAAGCAGCCAAGACAGAAGGACATTGACCGAGATCACTACTGAGAAAGTGAGTGTGGATTTTTCAACTCTTGAACGTTTAGCTAAACACAGTAGCTTCACACCAATAGCACCCACCGCGTACATGTCAGCAGAGATGTTATGGTCGGCTATATTAGATCAGGCCTATGCATATGATAAACTCACATATCGGTAAAAAAAAGTGTTCTTAACAAAACTTCAAAACTGCTCCAAATGTTAGCAAAGCTAGTGTATACATATGAAGACACTATTTAGAAGCCAGAACACAGTGAAACACTAGCAGCCAACAAAAGGAAGGTAGAGGAAGTATGATGTTTCTAACTTTCACTGCTATTGTTGTGTAGAAAAGGTCAAGCAGGTACATATACTGGAATCTCAGTTAGAAGAAGAAACACAGTGTACAATTGAGAGAGGAAAGGAAATTTGCATGTTAGAATCAAGAATCTCTGATCAAGAGAGATACTGTTCTGACATGGACAAAGAAATCCTTAGGTTTGTACACCGACATTAACCATTTCAAAAGCAGGGTTGCATCTACAGATGCAATGTTGGCGACACTCAAAGAGGATTTGGCTGCAAAGTCACAAATTATTGCGAACTTGCAACAAATCATCACGGATGTGTCTAGGTCTATGTGTACCCTTGATGAACAGTGCAGTGCCAGGAGACACACGTAGCATCACAACTCTCCATGCAAGCACACAATGTCTGTGACTCCAGGTCCTGATGCTAGGACACAGGTAGAGCGCATGTTACAATATTCTCCAACACCCTTGGAGAATAGACATAACCGCTCACACGAGGAGGAATTAGATTGGGAACTGGGAAGTGGATGGGAAACTGTAAGATCCGCTGCCAGTCTGCCAAGAAAAAGTACAGGAGTTTATTCCTAACCACAACGGCATGGAAAGGATAAACTTCCTGTTAAAAATTTGCAAAGAAATCCCAAAGTATGATCCCAATGTGGATCCATTTACTGCATGCAATATATTTGAAGGCCACTGCAAAAAGTTTTCTGTGCCTCCAGAAAATCGCATGGAGTTGTTCAAGCTATGGCTACCCACACACCTCAACCAAAGGTATGAGGCAACTGGGAGAAAGAATCCCAAAAATGGCAAATTCATGATGAGGAAGAACGTCTTTCAATACTCATGAAATTAGCAACTGGCCATTGGGATGTTACTCCTGATATCCTGGCAAAGTTCAAACCCACCATACATGATGAGCCTTTGTCTCTCCGTGGCAGGTTTGAAGCCATGTACAGGAAGGTTACAAAAGATCAAGGTATAGCAGTTCCACAGGGCATGGTTCGCATGTTTGTGGAACGATTCCCATATCTTGAAATTGCAATACGTGCAGCTAAAGAACCATTGCTCACTGATGCAGCAATGATAATTGAGCAGTACAGACAAGATCTGCTGCACAATAAAAAATCCATAAAGTTAGGGAACGTGGAAATGTAATTTTTTAAATCACATGATGATCGTGGCCACCATTCAAAGCCATACAAACATGTGTATCCCACAGCTCCACCGGCTCCACCATTGGAAAAGACAGGAAACATACGTTGTTTCCTGTGTTTACAATATTAGCACATGAGAAAAAATTGTCCACAAGGAGTCCACAAGACCCATTTTAACCCAGAATAAATGGCAATAATAATGGTTTCAAAATAAAACCTAATTATGCCAAACAAGTGGAGAACAGGCAGAAAGAACCCAGGGACATTTGCAAGGACAGACACTTAAACGTGTGGCGATTGTGAATGCCCCTGACAAATCAGAAGATGGAACAACACGTGCAGAAAATCACAAGTCTACACGTCGGGTTCCTCAAGAGAAAACACAGGTGGCAGTATGTACCACTGAGGTACCTACTGGGAGTCTAGTGCATCTGGACTGAAGGTTAGGGATCCCTAAAAATCTGGCTACAGTATGCCACATCATACTGGATACCTCAGGGAGACCCTATATTGAAGCCAGAATAAAAGATCAACCCTCACAGATTCTGCTTGACACTGGTGCTGAGATTTCTATCACCAATGTCAAACATGATGTGCTCCCTGACAGCCCTCAATGTGTGGTGATTGGATTTGATCACCAACAAGGGGGGGTGAGAGCCCACAGAATCAATGATGTTGTTATTAAGATCGCCAGATCTACAACCTTAAAAATCCCAATGTGGTATTACCCCGGTTCCGACAACATCATTGGTACCGACGTAATGACACAGAATGGATGGATCATTGACCTGGCAAACTGCATAGTGTGGAGGGGTCCTAGACAATCAAAGGTGTGTGTCATACAACGCCAGAATCTGGGACCACCCCTGCCCGCAATTGAAAATACTACCAACATGCTGGAACATAAATGGCCAGAGATCTCACACAACGTAGATCTTGAACCAATTCTGTATGAACATCCAGATTTGTGGGCCCAAAGCAAGAATAACTGCGGGAGAATAATTGGTGTCAAGGTGGACATCCAAGGTCCAGACCCACCACCCCAACGACAGTACCGCTTCCCACCCGAAGCAATGCAGTCGATCCTGGACACAATCCGGGATCTGGAAGAAAGGGGTGTGGTCATGGAGTGTAATTCAAAGTCCAATAATGCACTTTGGCCTGTTAAAAAGAAGGGAACGCCTACTACATGGAGTTAACTATTGACCTCCGTGTCCTAAATAAATACATCCCCATGTCCGCACCTGTAGTTGTCCAGACTCCTGACATCATGGCAAAAATAAGTGGCAAAAGTCACATATTCTCAACCATTGATATTGCCAATAGGTTCTTTTCAATTGAACTGACAGAGAGCTGCAGGTACAAGTTCGTACAGTAGGGAACAAACAGTATGTATTTTGCGTACTCCCCCAGGGTTTCACAGCAGCCCTACATATTTTCATCAGGCATTAGCGGCCATATTAAATGTGTTCTCACGACCTGAATGCCTGCTACAATATGTAGATGACCTGCTCCTTCATACAGAGACCATGGAAGAGCACCTGGTTCTGTTGAGGGAACTGCTGGGACTCCTGTCCCATGCAGGGCTCAAATTGAGCCCTCACAAGGCAAACTTGGCCAAATCAGAAGTCACCTTCCTTGGCGTACAGATTTCCCATGGAGCCAAGGGCATTATGGCTGCCCGTGTGGATGTCATGGTGAAATTACCTAAGCCAGGTACTCTTAAGGACTTGCGAAAGTTCTTGGGAGTTGCTAATTTAATGAGAGAGTTTATAGAAGATTTTGCTGCCAAAGCAAAACCACTCTATGAACTGCTCAGAGGAGATGAACCTTCCTTGAAGGACTGGTCAGAACATCAGGAAGAGGCCTTTTTGACACTGAAAAGAGACCTCTCTTCTGCCCCAGTCCTAGCCACCCCTCATCCTGAGGGAGAAATGGCAATTCAGGCCCACGCTGGTGTAGAATCTATCTCAGCAGTCCTGCTACAACAGATAGGATCCGAGTATAGACCTCTGGGATACTTCTCCAGGCTCCTTACACCCAGAATTATTGAATCAGACCAAGCTCTCTGTGGACTACTAGACATAAAACAGAGGTTTCATGTGCCTTATCATCCACAGTCAGCCGGTATTGTGGAGAGAATGAACCGGACCATCAAAACCCGGCTCTCCAAGGCACTGTTGGAAAAAGGCTCCTCGTGGGTAGCCTCCCTTCCAGCAGTGCTCATGGGTATCAGAGCTACCGAGTCCACTGCAACTGGGATCCCACCTTTTGAGCTCATGACGGGGCACAAGATGCCACTTTGTTTCCCGAATGAGCCACAGGTATCAGAGCCCATAAGAAATGCTATTGCCAGAGATGTGTTCCTCCAGCAGGTTCAGCAGAACCTGAAGGAATTGCTGCTGGTCAAGGTGTTCCGCAAGGCTGGACCCTGGGATGCCAACTGGGAGGGACCATACCAGCTTCTTGAAGTAATGGGGGATACCATGCTAAAAGTGCAAAGGCCAAAAACCTTTAAGAAAAGGTCACGCAGAAGGCAAGCTGCCTTCTGGATCCACATCGACCAAGCAAAGGCCACCCGAGCCTCCCCAACCTAATTTCATAACAAATGGGTTGGGGAAGGGGGGGTCAAGATGGTTGATATGGATCCAACTTTTATTACACATGTCACACAATATCAAGCAGTAAAGAAAGGATTGTTATCTACATTATCCCTCACCAGATGACAAGATCAGAAACTAGGCCCACAAGATGGGGTCAGACACTCAGGGTTCTCATACACATAGTGATATCAAAAATCGTGACCCTAGGAAGCCCAACCACCCACAGTGAAGAGAGAGGTAAGAGCAACAAGACATCAATATCTAGTCCCCTTCTAATGGTGCAATGTCTAGAGGGTAGAATCTTACAGAGCCATACAGTAACTTTGAATTTGCACCAGGCCAGTGGTATTTGTATGGGTTCCGGAGAGATGGGCTTGCTGACGGATTAGTCCAACATTACACCCCGGCAGAGAACTACTCCACAATACAATATGATTTGCATGATCTGTGCACACTAGAATACAAACACTATGTAGCCTCTGATCCAACTCCCATTAAATCTACCAGGTGGGTATCTAAAAACCCACACTTACACCTATATGGTGGTACAGTCAGGAATACAACCGAAGTTCAATACACCAGGGAAGGTGTTCTGGGTCCAGAGGACACCACAGGGGCAGAATATGATGGTTGGTACATCCTGAAAGTTGTTTTCTCCTATTCAGAAAGAAAGGATGATCTAAGGGAAAGGACATATTTTGATAGGCCGGTGCCCATTATGGGTACCCTGAAAGCATATTGTATGTTGAGAGACTCTCATATGTTATTGACTAGAGAATCAAGTTACCCACAAGGCCATGTCCCTACTGATTTTTTGCAAACCAGTGTGATGATGTTGAAGTTAAATTGCAGCAAGACGGGGCAAGTGCTCTGGAATGACAAAAGTGACCCCTTACAGCCCACAGGCCTGTACTGAGCAAAGGTCCTAAAAGTGCGAACCGATGCAAGGAGCCCCAGGTATACTCAGGTAAAGGGATCTCCATCCATACGATCCTTTATGACCACCATTATGAGAGACATTTGTGTACCAGAGGTGATAGGATATTATTTTATTACCTATGCCCATTGGGGACCTGATACACAAATGGTAGTTTCAGATGCCAACCCTTGGAGATGGGATATTGTATGTAATGGTGTAGATCCTCCCATCGTAGATGTATGGATGGATGGCACCCCTATGACTGAAGAATACCGAAACATATATGTGTCCTCAGACTGGAAGGACCCACGTGGTAAAGATATTAATCTCAACATCAACATAGATGGAGCATTTGAATGGCCATTTTGTGAGGCTATAGATGAAGGGTGTTGGACTTTCACTCAGTGGGCAGCACCTATCCAAGATTTGGTTCTACGGGCAGGTGACAAGGATCAATGGTACCAGTTTAAAGGAAAGGGGCAGGTATGTGTCACTGTAGTCAAAATCCTGTCAGACACTGAACACCTCCAACCAGCAGTACCACACACAAATCCTTGCGATGCCCCTACACACAAATTAGCTGACCCTATTGTCCCTCAGTTGTCATCACCATGGACAATAATTACAGGGACCATGTTTACACTGAACACCTGGAGGATTTCTATAAATGACTTTAGGGTGGATTTCTGGGATCACCGTTGTGAGGAGTTTGTTAAGAACCAAATTGATATGTTGAAAGGATGGATAGAGGCAGATAAACCCAGGTACAGGAGTCACAGAAGGAGAAAGGATTTGATTGCTATGGGCCTAGGAGGATGAGCAATGGGAATAGGGGCCCTGAACACTATGGATTTGGAGGTCCTGAGGAGTAAGCTTGGAGACTTGGCGGGACATGCCAGCAAAGGTTTCAAGACCCAGCTTGATGCAAACCACATTTTAGAGGGTTTGCAACATTCGCACATAGATGCAACAACCTCTCTATCTTCTGCTCTAAGAGAAAAGTTTAGAAGGTTAGTTGTGGGTCTTCTGGTAGAGCAAGACAAAGTGCAGCTTGCCCTGGCATGTACACAGGCCCAGAGTGAACTCTCAGGCAACCTAAAACATATTGTGACCTCTTTATATAGTGGCCATTACCCATTTAATCTTCTTCGAAGGATAAGTAAACTCATACCTTCTTTTTGCAGTAAACCATACTAAATGGTGGCTAAATCAGTGGCATGGCTGCCTTAATCTTACTTGTACTGCATCCTCCTTAGTACCATCATCTGGTAACTCGAGGCTAGGATATAACAATGAGACCATACTTCATCCACAGCTCCCCCCTGGTGTCCTAACTTATGAGGGAGACCATCCTTATCTGTTTGATACAGATGGGTGTTGGAAGAAGGAGGATGCCATCCTCTGCCAAGGTGGCTATGACCGGGTGCTTAGACACCAGTGTTGGGATTCTGAGGGGTCCTGTGAAATGAAGGCTGGCCCTCTTCCGTCTTCCAAAATAAAATATCTGGGCCAGGGCTATTGGTGTTGGTATCAGGATAAGAATATTACTTTTGCTTTGTATGCTACTAACTGCACCGAAAGTGGAAAACTCCTCCCAGGGGCATATTGTACCCTTAACCCCGTTTTAGGTATAGATGTAGCAGATCAAAAGGGGAGGACACCAATCACTCCAGAAAAGAGAATAGACATCCGCCCTGACACCCCAGTGAGACTTCAGAAAATTCCTCTTGGATTTAGCACAGAACTGAGACGTTTGCTGCTAGACTTCAGCAAAGAGGAAAAGATCGTGGAAAAACTTAGAGGATTGGGAAAACAAGCCACCATCCAGCTGGAACACGACAAAATCAAAATTACAGGGATTGTGCATGCTCTAGATAAGGACTCCTCCGTGTCTTGGTGGGAGAGCCTTTTTGGTTACAGTCCAAAAGCTACGTCCTTCTTCAATCTGCTGATACATCCAATCATCATCCTCCTTATTCTTGTTGTCTTAATGTATCTTGGACTCCTTTTAGTTTATCGAAAGACAAAGAGACTGGCTAACCAACTACAGCAAGGCCAGATCCAGCACCATGAACTCCTACAAAGACAAGGGTCAAGGGCACATTGCTAATATACTGTACAGCCCTTTGGCCTGAGAATTATAACATATCTGTATATATTCTGATTTGTAATTATAGTTACATTTGCGTATATTATGTGTGTACATATAGAGACTCTAGGTGCAAATGTGTGACAGAACAGAATACATTTGCAGCCTATAGTCAATCCCCATCTGCATGTGGGTTTATGATCTACATGTATTTTGGAAGTGTAGAGATATGCTGTTTGCATGAGTCTCTATGTGTACAAGGTTTGATCGAGGTAATTACAACTTCAACCCTAAGAAAGGTATGATCCCTAAGGGATGGATTGAATGAGGATAATGGGGAATGGAGGCAATACTCCTCTCCACAATTAGGTCTTGGGCATAGAGACATCACCTTCTGCTTGGGGAGCCGGACCTGCGTTGGTAAAGACTCACGTTTCTGTCCATGAAACCCACAACAATTCAACAGAGATCCTCACTTCAATCAAGGTGATAAAGAGAAGCTCCTGACTAAAGTCAACGCCAAAGGATACCGACCTGTCTTTGAAGTCGACTTGGTCGGACCTGCCTTGGTAAAGACTCACATTTCTGTCCATGGAGCCAGCAACAATTCAACAGAGTTCCTCACTTCAATTAAGGTGATAAAGAGAAGCTCCTGGCTAAAGTCAATGCCAAAGGATGCCAACCTGTCTTTGATCCAGAGAACTGTTAAGTCGGCTGGGTAACAATTCAACCTAAATGCTGCCCAGGTTGACAAGATAATAAACCTTGCTGCTGGAAGAAATAGGCCATTTTTGAGTATGACTGATCAAACCCCAAAATGTCATTGGGACAGGCTGACACAGCAGACGCTCAGCAGATACAAGACTTGCACTCCAGCAAAGAGCCTCATTCCAGATCCAAGAAGAAAGAAGACCATCATAGTTGAACATAGGGTGTTCTGTGGATGGAGATGTTGAGTTAGGGTGGTATTACACGGGCCGAGCAGGGCCCGATAATACCTGTAAACGAGCAGCGATCTGCTAGATCGTTGCTCGTTTACTGGGCCTATTACACAGCCTGCAAGAGCTGCAAGGACATTGTTACCGATGTCCTTGCAGCCCTTGCTAAACTGGCATACATTACCCATCCACATTCCAGGACTGCTCCTGCCGTCCGCTGCTCCTGCCGTCCACTTCTCCCGGTGTCCTGTGCGCGCTCTAGCTTTACAGCGGCCTGTCAGCTGGTAGGCCGCTCAGCCAATCACAGGCCGGGACCGTCCCTGGAACGTGGATGGGTATTGTATATCGTTAGTCGCCGGCCACGCACCGCTATTACACGCAGCGGTGCGCGGTCGGCGCCCGACGAAAATAGGGTCTAACCTATATCAACGATCAGCCGATGATCGTTGTCATCGGCTGATCGTTGCATTTCTTACACGGAGCGATAATCATATCTACCATCTATGACGGTGCCGTGCGCCTTCTTACAGTATATAAATTTATATGTGGATATATGTATAGAATGTACAGGAGCTGTATACCCGAAAAAAAAAAAAAACAGTTTAATCCCCCAGGCACGTGACAAGCACAGGCGGGGAGGTAGTCATCTGGGCAGCTCCCCACCCTTGTCTAGTCACCGTGCTCTGCCTGTCAGATCGCTTCGAGGGATGATTGACAGACAGAGAGACCAGTAACGGACCTCTGTGCCTGTTTTTTATCCCCTCGGCAGGGGCGTAACTACCACTATAGCAGCCATAGCGGCTGCTATGGGGCCCTCCACATCAGGGGGCCCCATGGCCTGCTCCTGCAATACACTGGGCCCCCTGAGCCGTCATCATTTGCAGCACCGGGTGGCCCTGCTGGTCTCCTGGGTTTTGCAAATGTCCCTTTAACTGCAAGTACTCCTGACCAGAGCTAGCAGTTATGTAGTTATGACTTCACTTGACAATCAAAAGTTTGCTATGGGGCCCAGCCATTTCTAGTTACGCCCCTGCCCCTCGGAGTGCGCTGGCAGGCAGAGTGTGGTGACTAGACAAGGGCGGGGAGCTGCCCAGATGACTACCTCCCCGCCTGTGTCTGTCACACGCCCGGGTGATTAAACTAATTTTTTTTCGGGTACAGAACTCCTGCTGCGGACGGTACGTGCCACGGCTGCTGCAGGAGCTGTATACAGTGGTTCAAAAGCATGTAATGCAATGCAATGAAATAGATTTACACTAAAATAGCTTTACACTGATTATATTAAATAAAGAGTGGCAATTTTTCCAACAGCCTTCAGTTGGAGAAGATTTTCCCACTGAACTGTATTTTCTTAAAAAAAAAAAAATGGCGGAAATAATGTGTTAAAAAACCTTGCTGAATCTGGGCCTCTGGCTATTCCAAGACATGCATACATACAGATGTAGCCATCGTCACCATGATCGGGTTAACGCTACTGTGTAACTCACTTCTAACAACTGACTGCTGCCTGATCACTGACTACAGTTTGCAGCATTGTATCTGACAGTGACTGACTGATACTGTTAGCAACACTATTATTTTGTATAACACATCTGTACTGTGTGGCACTGATAGTCACTCATTGAACCACAGTATTGGATATATCACACATATATATATATATATATATATATATATATATATATACAATCTCCTCAAAGCCACTACTCTAATATCACATCCATGCAGTTCCCTATAGAAACACACTTCCCAGATGCTGAACACATACTGTACATCACTCTCACCTGTCAGCACTCTGTCCCACGCTCTCCTCTCTGCTCACTGCAGGGTGACAGGCTCCTTGTCTCTGCAGCTCCAGTGAGATTGGAATTACTGCAGGTGATGTGGGGCCCAGTGCACTGGTTACAATAGGTGAGACAGAGCACACATCAGTATTATGCCAAGTCTCACCTACTCTAACCAGTGAACAGGGCTCACCACATGCCGCAGAGAAGACTTTTTTTTTAACATAGGGATGCTTGGTGATTGGTATAAAACTAAGTACATCTCCCCGTTCACACCAATTGGAGCTGTGGCGTGAGGGCTTAAGTCACAGTATCTGCTAAGCATGAGGTTGTGAGTTCGAATCCCGGGTAAATTTATTAAAGGGAACCTGTCACCCCCCGTGCCGGGGTGACAGGCTCCCGACCCCGTTAGAGCCCCCTATACTCACCTAATCCCGCCGGGTCCTGCTTCTGGAGGTGGTCGGGTGATGAAGATCTCAGCCGCTGCAGCCTGGCGCGCGCGCTGAGAGATGAGTCCAACGCTCATAGAGAATGACAGGAGAGTCCAGCGCTCCGTCATTCTCTATGAGCGTTGGACTCATCTCTCAGCGCGCGCACCGGGCTGCAGCGGCTGAGATCTTCATCACCCGACCACCTCCAGAAGCGGGACCCGGTGGGATTAGGTGAGTATAGGGGGCTCTAACGGGGGTCAGGAGCCTGTCACCCCGGCACGGGGGGTGACAGGTTCCCTTTAATGAAAGTTGCTCCTACCCATCAATCACAATAAAAATTTAAGTGGTGACAATTAAATAGGAAGTCATGAATGAAAATTAAATTATTGTAAACAACCAATTATTACTTGCAAAGTGGTATTTTAGTGTTTTCATTCATGACTTCCTATTTAATTGTCACCACTTAAATTTTTATTGTGATTGATGGGTAGGAGCAACTTTCATTAATAAATTTACCCGGAGTCAAACTCACAACCTCATGCTTAGCAGATACTGTGACTTAAGCACTCACGCCACAGCTCCAATTGGAGTCAATGGGTAGATTTATTCATTATTATACCCATCCCTATAATACATAAAAAATAGAGGGAACTACAGTAATGGCTGATGATAGGTGAGCAGTGCAGGGACTGGCAGCCACAGGGGATTACCCTCAATGATGGGAATGCCCCTTCTTTAATCCCCTGCCCTGCGGACCCCCTGCTCACCTACTATATCATCAGCTGCCGCTCTGCTGCCCCCCAGGACCCTTCCCAAGCTGGCTGGCACTTGTGCTTCTGCACCTGCGGCCCCACTCACCTACTCTGTCGGCTGCTCCTGCTGTTCTCCACCACATCTCCAGACTCTCTATAACCCCGCAGATGGGTGGAGAGCAGCAGGAGCAGCTGACAGAGCAGGTTAGTGGGGCCACCAGTTCAGAAGCACAAGTGCCAGCCAGTTTGGGAAGGGTCCTGGGGGAACGGTCATCACTGTCTAACATGGGGAGTCAAGAAAATATGTTCCTGTTGACAGGGCCGGCCTTTGGGTGTGCGACCTGTGCGCTTGCACAGGGCGCCTCACTCCCGGCCAGCTAGGGGGCGCTCTGGTAGACAGAGTGCTGCACTGCACATCTAACTTAGAAATGGAAGTTAGATGTGCTGCCTGTCTGCCGGGCGCCTCCCCCCAGCTGGCTGCCTGCCTCTTCTATGCAGCAGGGGTGAAGAACGCTGAGGGAGAAGCACGCAGAGAGGGAGAACTGGGACAGAGGAGGAGGCAGAGACAGAAGGTGGGAGAGACAGCAGCTGCACGGGGGAGGGCAGACACACAGGAAGTGCTGCAGGAGACACGGCCCTCCCGGGAACAGGCAGGTGAGAGCTGTGGTGCCGCTGGTACAGAACACAATCACCAGCACTGAGGAGAGGAGAAGGGCTGTAACCCGGGAATGCTGCTCTTAGCTGGGGGGAAAGGTGAGCGCTGTGCTTCCTGTACATAAAGAATGACTGCAGCTGTACACACCACACACAGGCATGTCTGTCATGTACCGCTCTCCACAGGCTGCAGGGGATGGCCTGGAATGGCCTGCTCTCTGTGTTATTGAAAGACTGATAACCCCATGGCCGGGGTTACACTCTCCCCATAGCTCCTTCCCCTGTGCCTGCTGCAGGGCAGCGTCATAACAGGCACTATACACTGGAGGCTGCCATGATGTGTGATGAGGAGCCCTGTATACACTGGAGGCTGCCATGATGTGTGATGAGGGGCCCTGTATACACTGGAGGCTGCCATACTGTGTGATGAGGAGCCCTGTATACACTGGAGGCTGCCATAGTGTGTGATGAGGAGCCCTGTATACACTGGAGGCTGTCATAGTGTGTAATGAGGAGCCCTGTATACACTGAGGAGGCAGCCATAGTGTGTGATGAGGAGCCCTGTATACACTGGAGGCTGCCATAGTGTGTGATGAGGAGCCCTGTATACACTGGAGGCTGCCATAGTGTGTGATGAGGAGCCCTGTATACACTGGAGGCTGCCATAGTGTGTGATGAGGAGCCCTGTATACACTGGAGGATGCCATGATGTGTGATGAGGGGCCCTGTATACACTGGAGGCTGCTATAGTGTGTGATGAGGAGCCCTGTATACACTGGAGGCTGCCATAGTGTGTGATGAGGAGCCCTGTATACACTGGAGGCTGCCATGATGTGTGATGAGGAGCCCTGTATACAATGGAGGCGGCTGCCATAGTGTGTGATGAGGAGCCCTGTATACATTGGAGGCTGCCATAGTGTGTGATGAGGAGCCCTGTATACACTGAGGAGGCAGCCATAGTGTGTGATGAGGAGCCCTGTATACACTGGAGGCTGCCATAGTGTGTGAAGAGAAGCCCTGTATACACTGAGGAGGCTGCCATAGTGTGTGATGAGGAGCCCTGTATACACTGAGGAGGCCGCCATAGTGTGTGATGAGGAGCCCTGTATACACTGAGGAGGCCGCCATAGTGTGTGATGAGGAGCCCTGTATACACTGAGGAGGCTGCCATAGTGTGTGATGAGGAGTCCTGTATACACTGGAGGCTGCCATAGTGTGTGATGAGGAGCCCTGTATACACTGAGGAGGCTGCCATAGTGTGTAATGAGGAGCCCTGTATACACTGAGGGGGCAGCCATAGTGTGTGATGAGGAGCCCTGTATACACTGAAGGCTGCCATAGTGTGTGATGAGGAGCCCTGTATACACTGGAGGATACCATAGTGTGTGATGAGGAGCCCTGTATACACTGAAGGCTGCCATAGTGTGTGATGAGGAGCCCTGTATACACTGAAGGCTGCCATAGTGTGTGCTGAGGAGCCCTGTATACACTGAGGAGGCCGCCATAGTGTGTGATGAGGAGCCCTGTATACACTGAGGAGGCTGCCATAGTGTGTGATGAGGAGCCCTGTATACACTGGAGGCTGCCATAGTGTGTGATGAGGAGCCCTGTATACACTGAGGAGGCTGCCATAGTGTGTGATGAGGAGCCCTGTTTACACTGAAGGCTGCCATAGTGTGTGATGAGGAGCCCTGTATACACTGGAGGCTGCTATAGTGTGTGATGAGGAGCTCTGTATACACTGGAGGCTGCCATAGTGTGTGATGAGGAGCCCTGTATACACTGAAGGCTGCCATAGTGTGTGATGAGGAGCCCTGTATACACTGAAGGCTGCCATAGTGTGTGATGAGGAGCCCTGTATACACTGGAGGCTGCCATAGTGTGTAATGAGGAGCCCTGTATACACTGAAGGCTGCCATAGTGTGTGATGAGGAGCCCTGTATACACTGGAGGCTGCCATGATGTGTGATGAGGAGCCCTGTATACACTGGAGGCTGCCATAGTGTGTGATGAGGAGCCCTGTATACACTGAAGGCTGCCATAGTGTGTGATGAGGAGCCCTGTATACACTGGAGGCAGCCATAGTGTGTGATGAGGAGCCCTGTATACACTGGAGGCTGCCATAGTGTGTGATGAGGAGCCCTGTATACACTGGAGGCTGCCATAGTGTGTGAAGAGGAGCCCTGTATACACTGGAGGCTGCCATAGTGTGTGATGAGGAGCCCTGTATACACTGAAGGCTGCCATAGTGTGTGATGAGGAGCCCTGTATACACTGGAGGCAGCCATAGTGTGTGATGAGGAGCCCTGTATACACTGGAGGCTGCCATAGTGTGTGATGAGGAGCCCTGTATACACTGGAGGCTGCCATAGTGTGTGAAGAGGAGCCCTGTATACACTGGAGGCTGCCATAGTGTGTGATGAGGAGCCCTGTATACACTGAAGGCTGCCATAGTGTGTGATGAGGAGCCCTGTATACACTGGAGGCTGCCATAGTGTGTGATGAGGAGCCCTGTATACAATGGAGGCTGCCATAGTGTGTGATGAGGAGCCCTGTATACACTGGAGGCTGCCATAGTGTGTGATGAGGAGCCAGGACTTAGGGGGGGTGGGGTCTGCTGCACACATGCAACTCCCAGCATACCTCCTTGTGCACAACTCCCAACAGGTATGCTGGGATTTGTTGTGCACAAGGAGGTATGCTGGGAGTTGGAGTTGTCCAGCAGCAGCCTCCTGACACCACAACAACTCCCAGCATACCGTCTTGTGCACAAACAGCCCAGTATCATATCCACAGTCTGGGCACGGGTCATTACATTTGTATTTTTTAGCATTCCCTCCCAAAAAAACTTTATTAAGTATTAAACTGGTATCGAATATTGAAATAAAATTCTGGTATCGTGACATAACTAGTGTGTACATAGTTCTGTCATGTGTTTGTCTGTGTGATGTGCCTATCTCTGTCGTGTGTGTGTGTGTGTGTGTACATAGCTCTGTCATGTGTCTGTCTGTGTGATGTGCCTATCTCTGTCGTGTGTGTGTGTACACATAGCTCTGTCATGTGTCTGCCCGTGTGATGTGCCTATCTCTGTCGTGTGTGTGTGTGTGTGTGTGTGTGTGTACATAGCTCTGTCATGTGTCTGTCTTTCTGTCTGTGTGTGTGTGTGTATAAAGCTTCTGGTATAGCTCTGTCATGTGTCTGTCTGTGTGATGTGCCTATCTCTGTCGTGTGTGTGTGTGTGTACATAGCTCTGTCATGTGTCTGTCTGTGTGTGTATAAAGCTTCTGGTATAGCTCTGTCATGTGTCTGTCTGTGTGTGAGTATAAAGCTTCTGGTATAGCTCTGTCATGTGTCTGGTATAAAGCTTCTGCAGCAGCCACGGCCGGTACATGCCACGGATGCTGCAGGAGCTTTATACAGTGCTCCTGGGAACCATATCAGCCCAATTGGGCTGATTGGTTCCATTTTAAGTGTCCTTTCCACTTTGCTGATAGCCTGCATATTTTCTGCACTCAGACCTGCTGCAGAAAATCCTTAAAGTGACTGTACCACCAGGCCCAGGCTGAAGCACCCTTACTGGGAAGAAACTCCAGCCCCTCCATGATGTGACTCCATTAGAATCAATGGAACCCTATCATAGAGGGGCTGGGGTTTCCTCTCACTAGGGGTGGGTCGGCCTGCCTCCAGTGCTTCAGCCTGGGCCTGGTGGTACAGTCACTTTAATGTATCTGCCCTTGTATGAATAGACCCTTGGTGTGGAGGCTTATGTGTGGGTCTGCATGTGCTGTGCATATGTATGTGTGCTGTGTGTGTCTATCTGTGCTGTGCTGTGTGTGTGTGTATGTATGTGTGGGGGGCTGGGTGTGGTAGTTGTTTAGGGGGCTGGGTGTGGTAGTTGTGTGGAGGGCTGGGGGTTGTAGCTGTGTGTATGGTTGGGGGTAGTTGTGTGAATGGCCGGGGGGTTTGTTGTGTGTATGGCTGGCGGGGTAGATGTGTGAATGGTGGAGGGGTAGTTGCATGTATGGCTGGGGGGGGGGTAGGGTAGTTGTGTGTTTGGCGGGGGTAGTTGTGTGTATGGCGGGGTGCCCAGGTGATGGGTGTTGTCTGGAGGGCTTGGAGGCTGAAGGAGCTTCATGTTACCTTAAAGGTGTGTGTGTGTGGGGGGGGGGGGGGGGGCGCCGAAAAAGGGTTTTGCAATTTACGCCATTTACCCTAAGGCCGGCCCTGACATTATCCCACCTGACCCCCCCTCCTTCTCCACCACCACAACACATTATCCCCCTGACCCCCCTCCTCCTCCACCACAACACATTATCCCCCTGACCCCCCTCCTCCTCCACCACAACACATTATCCCCCTGACCCCCCTCCTCCTTCACCACAACACATTATCAGCAGATGGGATTCTTGCTCATATGAGCGCAGATCGGGGGGGGGGGGGGCAGAGGCTGCCGGGCGCCCGGGTGACAGTCTGGGGGTGGGGGCGCGTGTTGCGCTATCCAACCCAGGCTGTGTCAGGTCCCGGGGGTGCCAACAGCGCCCCCTAACTGTCGGACGCCCGGTGCAAGAAACGGCCCTGCTCTGGGCTGCTGTAGATTGGCAAGCCATGATCAGTGTCAGTGGGATGCTGAGGCCCGCCCGGTAAGAGGAAGGGATCCCCTTCTGCGATTGCATCACCGGGGGCACTAGACCACCACGGATGGGCTATAGGAGGCATTTAAATGCTGCATCTTAATTTCAGGCGCGGTGATCAGCACGCACCCGCTAATAGCCGCGGTGCAACGCCTCTCTGAATCTCCATAGCGAACACATGACGTTCCACCACCAAGACGGAAGAACTGAAGTGAACTGAACTGATCGCAGTGGGCAATTCTTCCAAGTAGGCACACTGGGGTAATATAAATCTTTATTTCCCCCTCGCCTGTTGGAACATGATCGTAATCGGCTGCGGGGGTCCTGATCAGTCAGTGACAGGTCCTTGTCCTTTCACTAACTACCTTAAAAGAGAAGTCTGGCGAAAATTTTTATTGTATTGCCCCTCCCCTCCAAAAAAAGTTATACAAATCTCAATATACACTTATTACGGGAAATGCTTATAAAGTGCTTTTTTCCCTGCACTTACTACTGCATCAAGGCTTCACTTCCTAGAAAACATGGTGATGTTGCGACCCGACTCCCAGAGCTGTGCGGGCTGTGGTTGCTGGAGAGGTTGATGGCAGGGGGACACTGAGGGGCACAGGGCGCTGGAGGGAGACTGAGTATCTCTCTTCCATTATCCTCTCCAGCAGCCACAGCCCACACAGCTCTGGGAGTCGTGTCGTGACATCACCATGTTATCCAGGAAGTGACATCACCATGTTATCCAGGAAGTGAAGCCTTGATGCAGTAGTAAGTGCAGGGAAAAAAAGCACTTTATGTGCATTTTCCGTAATAAGTGTATAATGGTGATTTGTATAACTTTTGTGGGGCAATACAATACTTCAATAAAAATTCACCGGACTTCTTTAAACACCGTGACCGCTGTGCATCATGGCGTTCAAATGGGTTAATGACAGGCTGCTGCGGGACCACGGCTGCCTGTCATACCAGAGTCTGAGGGCTGTAATTTAAACAGCCCTGCACACATCAAAACCCCTTCACAGCCAGGAATGTTTATATATGTTCCTGCTGCACATACCGCCATATAGCGGTATGGCTGGTGTAAAGGGGTTAAAGAGGTCCTCTACATCCAGTGTCTCAGGGTCTAGGGATTCTGCTAGGCTCAGCAAGAGCTTTCTTGCTGATGTCACTGGCAACTGGAATTAGGTCTCGGACACCCAATCACCACTCCCACAAATCTGTGTTACACTGGGACCACCTTCTGTGCCACCTTGGCTGCTGACACTGGCCGTACCCTGAGAAGGGCCAGATTTTTGGCATGCTTGGACATTTTTTTTTTGTTTGTAAACTGAACTAAACAGATTTTTTTTTATTGAAATGTAAGCAAAAACAGGAGGCAAGTCAATCGTTATGCACAAGCAGTGACTGACTTGCTATACTGTACCAACAGCAGCCAATAACTTCTTATTCACAACCACTGACTTGCCACAATGCAGAAGCAGCACAAAGTTTATTTGTATACTGGAAACTGACAGCACAGCTTTCACAAAAATCTACCCACAATCCACCCTCTCCTCTCTCTGCTCTAACTGCCTGCTTCCACCTACTCTCCACTTCATGCACAGACATTTTTTGTGTAGTTTCTCCAATATTTATTAAGCCACAAGGGCACTTCAACAGGTAAACTACATTCCTACTTTCACACGGAAAGAAGACTCTTTTTTTTTTTTTTTTTTTTTTTTTGTTTCCAGTATGGGTGTGACTCCCCTTTGATCACATTAGAACAATGCTGGCAGTGTAAACATTGAAAAGGGCCTGTCCTCCTGCTGCGAATAACCCTCTGTGAATCTGAAATCTTAGTACCCACATCTGCCTTTACTAGCTTATCCCTTAGGTTCGGAGCCCTTTTGTTACACATGAGTGGTAATGACTTAAAGCGACTCTGTACCCACAATCTGACCCCCCAAACCCCTTGTACCTTCGGATAGCTGCTTTTAATCCAAGATCTGTCCTGGTGTTTTTTTCGGCAGGGGATGCAGTTATTGTCATAAAAACAAGTTTTAATCCTACAACGCTGTGTCTAACGGCCTAGGCTTACATTTGTATATGCATTAGCCTGGCACCACCTCTCCGTCCTTCCTCCCCGCCCTCCTCAGCATTAGGAATGATCCAGGAACATTTACTGCTGTTTGAGCTTTGCACAGGTGTCTTAACGATCCAGCCCATGTTCATTATACACACAGCCTGGGAATTGGAAGCAATCTGCCTGGAGCATTCCTAATCATGAGGAGGGTGGGGAGAAGGGAAGGAGAGGTTGTGCCAGACTAATGCATATACTAATGTAAGTTCCGGCCGTTAGACACAGCGCTACAAGTTTAAAAGTTGTTTTTAAAACAATAACGGACCCCCAGGACAGATCTTGGATTAAAAGCAGCTATCCAAAGGTACAAGTGGTTTGGGGGGGACAGATTGTGGGTACGGAGTCGTTTAAATTCTGCTATTCCTGGAGGTGCATCTTGTTATATGTGCCAGTATTTTCTAACCACTCTGTCTATAATGTGATTTAATGGATGAAATTTACAAAAAGGGAATGTGCGGTAAGTTCTTTTTTTCTTGAATCACTCTAGGAATCATCGCCTGGTTCAATATATTTTTCTAGGATAACCCCTATCACTGAATCTATCTCTGTAAAACGTAGCTCACACATCTTGGTCTGAAACTATCCGGCACACACGATCAAATAGTGTGAAGTACTATTGCGATCTGTCTCCTTTCTATATAGATCATTTAGAAGCCTCCCCTCTTTGTAGTATCTAAGAAATTCACTCTCGTTTGGCCATAATTCATTGTAAATGTGAGATTACAACCCAAATACTATTCAAGTACTCAACAGTGTGTCCTGTGGCCTCTCCCTTATGCAAATAATAGCATCGATGAAACAATACCAGATCTTGGCATGTTTCTTAAACATCGAGTTAGGGTAAACAAAACATTCGTCAAAATCTGCCATATACGTATTTGCATATTGGGGGGGGCACATTAGATCCCATCGCTGATCCCCGTTGCTGTAAGTAAAAGAAGTCTTCAAAAATTAGAATTGTCCTCTCGTAATACAAGATTGCTGTGTATGGGCTATCTGACAGGAGATTTTTTTTTTACCGATGCTATGCCTTTCTCATGTATGATAGACGTATAAAGGCTTTCAATGTATATCATCACTAGCCAACAGTCTTGTGTCACTGGTCCCACATTTTTTTAGTTTTTGTAGAAAATCACTGGTATCCAGTATGAAAGATTTGGTATTTCTCACTAGGAGAGTTAATGTTTTTTTCAAGGACTATAGATAAAAGGTTTAGTATCGAGTCCTGGTGGGTCATCTGAACTAACGTAGTGGCGGAGGCTGAAGGAATCCCGGCTGAGTGGAGTGTATACTATCTGACATGTCAGTTTTCTGCGGCCGCTATTCATTGAATAGTGGCCGCAGAAAACCCTGTCAGTTGGAGGGGCACCGGCCGCACACTCCATTGAGTTCAGTGGGAAGTTCTGATGCGTAGTTCTCAGCAGAGTTACAAAGATTGTAATGCATCTTGTTTTTTACGGGACAGGTTACCACGCACATGAAACACACCCTTCTCATATTTTTTTCTTAAATTTTCCATTTCTGACATAAGTTATACAAATGTCTCTGTGGCATGATTGCTAGAGATAAGTTTTCCAAAAGTCCGAGTCCGATTGGATTCGGATTTTTGGAAGTCCGCTCTGATTTTTTCCCCCCTTGCTTTCTAAAATGGCAGCCACCATTTTAGAAAGCAGGAAGTGTTCTGGGCAGGAAAAGCACTTTCCCATGATGCCCAGAACACATCCAATCAGCAGGAATCTTGCAGTAGCCCACCCCCTGTGTGACGTTGGTATTGCTTTAAGAGGAGCGGTCACATAACAGCATGACGCAGTCTGCAGAGAGAGAGAAAGAGGAAGGAGACTGTTACTGCACAGCTCAACATTGTCAAAACGCTGCTGGTGCTGCTGTACTACTGACTACTGAGAAAATATTGTAGAAAAGCAAAGACCAAAAGATTAGGAAAGCGGAGAGGAGAAACATATAGTGATTGAGAGAGAAATATAGAGAGGGCGAAAGATAAATAGATTAGGCATAGGAGAGCAAAGGGTGCACAGAACAAAAACGTGCTCTACAGATATACAAGTCCTATAGCTGGATCCTTGTGATAGTGTCTATCACATATGTGTTCCTGAGAGACAAATATACCTGGTGCATGTGTGTAGCATAAAACTCTAAAAAAAAACTGCTATACAGATAGACAAGTACTGAAGTGGAACGCCTGCTAGACTGTATTACAGAAAATACTGTTCTCATCTACCAAGTGTAGAAATCCTAATTTGAATATAAAGTCATGGCAAAGCGGCAGCAGGAAACCTCAAAAAGCGTTTCAGGCAGAGGGCAGGGCAGAGAGTCTGCCTGAAGGGGCAGAAGAGGAAGTAGCGCAGGAAGAGGGTCCAGTGGCAGGCCTGAGCTTCCTTTGTCACACCCGGGTCGTGTCCACACGTCTAATTCCACAGTCCTGGAGTGGCTGGCTCACACTTCGACGTCCACAAGGATGAGTAGTGAGACAGACAGCCAGGTATCTGTGGGTACCTCGGACACGACCCTGACTTGGCACGGGCATGCAGCAATTCCCCCCCTCCTCCATATGACATCATCAGTAACATCCCGCTAACTTTTGAACCGCCGCCTGCCAGGGAACTGTTGGTGTCTATGAGCAGCCAATTGCTCTTTGATGACGATGAGCACGTGGGGGGAAGAGACAGGGGACAGGGCATAGCTGTGTCGGAGGTGATATCAGAGCAGGCCTATGTTAGGCCTGGCAGGAGAGCAGTAGGCAGTAGACGAGAGAGGGCTGAGCAGGAGCCTGATGAGGATGATAGCATCATTCTGGAACAGGATGATGCTACATCAGATGTTACATGGGATCCACGGCAGGATTTGCCTTATTCGACGGATTTGTCAACCTCCATGTTGACTACTGTTGCTCCTGCCTGGCGTCCATGTTGGCTACTGCTGATCCTGCCTGCCCTCCATGTTGGCTACTGCTGATCCTGCCTGGCCTCCATGTTGACTACTGTTGCTCCTGCCTGGCCTCCATGTTGACTACTGTTGCTCCTGCCTGGCCTTCATGTTGGCTACTGCTGATCCTGCCTGGCCTCCATGTTGACTACTGCTGATCCTGCCTAGCCTCCATGTTGGCTACTGTTGCTCCTGCCTGGCCTCCATGTTGACTACTGTTGCTCCTGCCTGGCCTCCATGTTGGCTACTGTTGCTCCTGCCTGGCCTCCATGTTGGCTACTGTTGCTCCTGCCTGGCCTCCATGTTGACTACTACTGCTCCTGTACTGGCCTCCATGTTGACTACTACTGCTCCTGTACTGGCCTCCATGTTGACTACTGCTGCTCCTGTACTGGCCTCAAATAACTATTGCTGGACCTCCACTGGCCTCCAATAACTACTACTGCTCCTTCACTGCATTTGTGACCTTTAATGGTGAATATTAAAGTTTAAAAAAAAATTGACTTTGAGATATTGAAAAGATAATAATGTTACTGACATGTAGAGCCCTAAATTCAACCAAATACACTACCCCCGTATCATATAGATGCTTTACACTATGAAATCCGAAGAAATCCGAAATTCGGTCAAACCGGCCATTAAAAAAAAAATCCGGAAGTCCGGTCGGAACGAACTTTTGAAAAGTTCGCTCATCTCTAATGATTGCTTTTTGGGGGGGGGGTTGAAATTTGTTTTAATCCGCAGTCCCAGGTTATCAAGGCAGTTTATCAGTCCCATTTTCTCTTGGGCTGTCACATTAGCAACATCATCCTTCTTTTTAGAAAAAAACAAAATTCAACTAATATTACGAAAGAACCTTGCTAGGCCCATGTCCATTGAGACAAACGTCTTGATTGACTCAATTGAATCTGGCTCTGCAACGATAGGGTTTCCTTCTGTTGTCTTGAGATGGTTATTAGCATAATATCAATGGAACATTTGTTCAATATTTTCTCAAAGTCCGCACAGTATCCTCTGCAAAAAAGGTTGGCCTCAAGTTAGGTCTGTCATCGCTGTATTTTTTCAGCCTGCACATATTCAGCCAATGTTGCTGTGTGCAAATCATATCCTGCAATCTTCTTAAGGCCTTGTTAGTTTTTTTTTTTTCACTCTCTCCGTACGCTAGAACCTCATGGTTTAAATAAAGACTATGAAATAGGGAAACTGTTATAGATTTGTAACATAATAGTTATTTTTGTTTATTTTGCTTTTATTTCAGATACAGCTGAATGATGGACCACAGTAAATGTGGTAATACCACTTAGGTTGTCATTCAGTTATTTGCTTATTAAGATATTTCTTTATTATTCTTTGTATCATTCCATGTGTTTTGCAGCAAGACGCTAGTGCCTAAATTTCCTTATTCGTCTGCATAGTGACTCCTACGTGGACCTCCGAAATAAAGGACTGCCCTGTGGACCTTTTTTATTACAGATTTTGCAGGTGCCATATTGGGCTTGCAAGACAGTTGAGGTGCCAAAAACTCCCCAGTGGACCTTATTTTGGAAAGTACACCACTGACTATAAACTGCATGTATATTCTTCTAAGGGGTAGTGTGGCGTTTAACATTTCTTCACTAAACAACACACATTACAAAGTTATACAACTTTGTAATGTGTGTTATTTAAGTGAATGGCCCCTCTCCCCATGTTTCCCCCCACCTGAAAATGTGGTGCAGTATACTTACTGAATCGCTGTTGACCAAGTCATCTTCAGGAGGCCGACCGGTTTGACCCAAGATGGCAGCCGGGGTCGACAGTGATTCAGTAAGTATACTGTACCCACTTCCAGGTAGGGGAAACATGGGGAAGGGGGCCATTCACTTAAATAACACACATTACAAAGTTGAATAACTTTGTAATGTGTGTTATTTAGTGAATAAATGTTAAATGCTGCACTTCCCTTAAGTGGAGAGCTACGGAGAGTGTGAGGCGCATGAGCC